>NW_026904180.1:0-87458 GCF_024500275.1 Phycodurus eques | reverse complement strand
TATTAATACTAACAATTAAATGAGATAAAAACAACAACTAGATGTTCAGCTTTGTTTGTCTGAGGTACTGAAATAACATCCTGTAACACCTATTTTATGAATTTGTAGAATCTCGACAATGTTCAAACACAGATTTTCTCTCCCGATGTCTATTTTCTTTCTGGCTCATATTTCTTCCAATGCATCATTCCGTTCTCCTGTTTCCTCTTGTTGACTTTGGTGCTTTGCCATTTTAACTAACGTAGTGTTTAACCCACAGTGTCCAAATCGTAATCTTGATGTCATCTGATTTGCACTTTCTTTTCTCATCCCTCCAAAGTGTTGCGATCGTCGTGTGAAAATGTGTGCAAGGACAGCAGAGTACGAGGAGGAACTTTGTGGCCCAAAAGAGGAGAAGGAGCCACGTCGTCAACTACTGGACGCTGTGTTCAATCGGCAGCCTCGAATTGTGCTACACAGAGCAGGTGGGTTCACTTCTCTCTCACTTGTTTTATGAAATACATTCTAATTTTAATATTATTCCTGGGTTTTTCTGATGAGCACTGTCTGACGTTACATATCATTTTTCTATAATATCCAATAGCGTGTAGTCTGATGGCATCCCCTCATGATGATGTGGATTGAGAGTTGTAGGCCAAATTTCAGAACATCTGAAAGGCTTGTGGCCATTGTTGTGTGATCAAAGTGTAACAGTGTGACACAACCTCCACGACTTGTTTGGAAAATTGCGAGCCAGATTTTTGCCCTTTTTGTGTCTTGTAGGCAAAGTTGAGTAAACATTTGTTCATGTCAAGTCAAATCAGTCTTCAATGGTGGGAAGTAACCAAGTATGGTAAATCGCAGTTTTATTACTGTACTTAAGTACATTTTTAGGTGTCTATACTTTTTCTTCTTCACTGTCAACAATTTACTTTCACTCTTTAAATTTGAAACCTGTGATTTCTCTTCCTTACTTTGTCACAAATAGCATTACTTTTTTCTACTTCTATGGACGATGACGTGTCAAAAAAAAAAAAAAACGGTGCATCCGCATTGAAGGGTCGCCAACTTTCCTGCATTCCGCTGTTCTACTATTTTGCGTCACCCCATTAGTCCCATGAGGCTCTCTGGTTGAAGGCGCTAACGTGTAAACAGGATCGAGGACCAAGGTGGTTGTCAATATTGTAAACAAATGCGATTTGACCCATTTGTGTTTGTCTTTTGTCTTGCAGACGTCAGTGAAAATCTTCATCCTGAGCGGCAGCAGTCAGTGTCCCCTCACATTAAAGAGGAAGAGCCGGAGGAAATCATCAAGGTTCCATCGACTGGTGTCCCTTTGAAGAGTGAAGATGAAGGTCGAAGTGAGGAGAGACGAGGGGCGGAGCCATCAAACAGCAACAGCTCAAGTAATGGAGACCACTGTGGAGGATCACAAACAGACGGTGATGATGATGATGATGTTGATGAACAGTTGGAAGGTGATATGACATGTCACACTACCAGCAAATGCTGGAAATGTTCTAAATGTAGGAAAACCTTTGCTTCTAAGAGGAATTTCAAACGACACATGAAAATACACACTGGAGAGAAACATTTTGCATGCTCAGTTTGTGGTCAAAGCTTCACACAGAAGGGATACTTAAAAATACACATAAGAACCCACACAGGTGAGAAACCTTTTGCATGCTCAGTTTGTGGTCAAAGATTCACTAGGAAAGGGACACTTAAAAATACACACAAGAACACACACCGGTAAGAAACCTTTTGCATGCTCAGTTTGTGGTCAAAGATTCTCTCACAAGGGATATTTGACAAGTCACACAAGAACCCACACTGGAGAAAACCTTTTTTCCTGCTCAGGTTGTGGTCAAAGATTCTCTTGTAAGGCTCGGGTTAAGACACACAAGTGTCCTGGTGAGACAAGCAGTGATCAAGAAGCTTTGAATGCAAATGTAAATGTTTAATATAAAAGTAATTACTATGTTACTGACAGAAATCTACATGCTTGTATTCTGTGTACCAGCTTTTATTGTATGTATCTTCTTGTCCATATAGTTTCTACAAGCCCCGTGAGTGTTGAGAATGAACACTGTTGCCAAAATACTTAAAAGGGACGAGTTAAAGGTGGTGGGAAAGAGGGCGGCTGTGGATCAGTTGAGCGGGTCGTCCAGTGACCGAAAGGTCGCCGGTTCGAACCCTGGCTCCGACTGTCCGTATGTCGAAGTGTCCTTGGGCAAGACACCGAACCCCAATTTGCTCCCAGTGAGCCTGGCAGCGCCTTGCACGGCAGCAACCGCCCAGTGGTCTCTGAATATGTGTGTGAATGGGTGAATGTGAGGCTTAATAGAGCGCTTTGGGCGCTCTAAATTAAGTGATTTGAGCAAATGGCTGCAATATAACACAGAGTGAAAAATTTCAGGGGGTCCGAATACTTTCCGTACCCACTGTATGTATGTATGTATGTATAGATCACAAATTAGTTTCTGCAGATGGCATTGTGTGACAGATGTGGACTGTCATAATGTCGGACGACCCATAACGAAGGTCTCCTGTCCAGAAACTGCGGCTGATCTGATTTGATATTATCTGATCCATAAAAGCTCAAATATTGGGCTGATCATTATAATAATATTATTCATAATAATTTGAAGCTGTCATGAGTAGAAATGTCTGCATATATTTTGGTGATGATTGTTGACAGTTGTGGGACATGAAGCCACGTTTCTTGGGTTCATGCATGAGGCTTGCAAGGATGTGGTGCTCGCCCGGCGTGTTTGTGTCATTTTAATGATGGCGTCCTCATCCATCCCAATCCATAAATTTGCGTTTTTTATTTTTTTTAATTTGTCAAGCACATTAAAGTCGTGATTGAACATAATTTCGGGGTACGAGCTGTTGTTCATGTGATGCAATGATATATGACAGCAATGTAAGATATACAACGTAATACCAGCTTGAACAAGGCGGTGTTTGGAAACTCAAGCAATTTCCTGAAAAGTTGTCATTTTGAAGGTGAGGGGATTCCACCTGACAGCTGCGATATACAAGTATGACCAATGACTGCCACTTCATAGTATGGTACATTCCTTTTCCCACACCAGCTATGCCAGTGCTTTTCAATTTTGTTGATGAAAAAGGGGTGTTCGAAAAAAACTGACTTTTCGTGCTAAACTGTAACGTGTATATGTGATCCTGAATAAAGTACACTGCTTAAAACAGTGAGGGTGACTCCATTTACTTGTACATCAAATCCATTTTCCCCATTAAAAAGTATTGAAATGTTTTTATCTATTGGAAACCCTCCAAAAACAAAATGCTCGCAACTTAAAGCAAAAACTGGCCCAAGAGATGAGGCGGAAGTGAAAAAACTGCAAAGCGGGCATTGTGGAGGATCACAAGCAGACGACCTCTGAGCTCCACTATCAGATCGTGGCGACATGACGTCACACTCTCCTAACACTGATGAAGATGATGATAAACAGTCGGAAGGCGATCTGACATGTCACACTGACAACAAACGATGGAAATGTTCTCAGTGTGGGAAAAGTTTTACTTCTAAGAGTAAACGACGCATGACAAGAAACTGGTGAGAAATCTTTTTCCTGCTCAGTTTGTGGCCAAAGATTCTGTCCTAAGAAATACAAGTGTGCTGGTGAGAATCAGCAGGGGTCAAGAAGCTTTCATTGAAAATGTCATGTTAATTGCAAAGGTAAGAATGCAGCTTAAGTTGTTCGGGAGGTTTTGGCAACTGGGTCAAAGTCATTACAATGCTAAACAAAAAACAGTCTGCAGTATGCAAGATACAAAAGACAGGAGCAGAGGGGGACCCAGAAGAAGAGAGCCGATGCACCTTCAGCACCTCTTAACATGTCAAACTGTATGAACATTCCCCCAGTACCAGGTCATTATTTAATTTCATGTTTGATATTTTAAAAGTGTTTCAAGGAAACATTCTGATACTGTCCTTGAATTTTCACGAAAGAAAACAATGCTGACATTAACTGCCATGATCTTTGCATTGAAAAATAGAAGAACTGAAAGTTGAAAACCAACAGGTTTAAGAAGTATTTGGTAACCTTCACGCAATAAATTTACATTTTGCTTCCCAGCTGAAAGGAGTTTGCAGTTTAGAAGTTCACCGCAAGTGACCGCAAGCTGCAATTTTATATTGAGTTACCGTCTCGAGCTCGTTACATGTAGTTGTTGTGTGTTGCCAAAATGTAAAGTAATGGACACCAATGTAATGGATATGCTCTCGCCCGAAGGCACTGACCCCCAAACCCCGGACTGAGCTACATCGCTGTCTCCGCTCCCCCGCCACGGGGATGCTAGATTTAACTTCGCACACGGACGCTAAATGAATTACCAGCCAGTCCCAAGTAGCTCATCAAAGCTGCGTTACGGACACTGGTTTCTCACTCGGACACTAAGTCAATTAACTTTCACCCCCAGCCAGCCTGAAGTGTCTCATCAACAAATACTTTTTTTGGGGGGACACTGGCTTGATCACCAAGAAGGTCAGGAACCCGCTGTTTGCTGGCTCTCGTTCGACCAACTTGCCGAAGACTGGCTTAGCCAGGAAGCCCCACCTCGCACCATGAGGTGGCGAGGACACATCGGACCCCTCCCCGTCGCAGGACATCCTGCCAGCGCTCCGTGCTACCCTTTTGGGTGCCCGGGCAAACTCCGTCGGGAAGGAAGCGGGCAGCGCACGTCCGCTCCGAACGTCTTGCGAATAGCGACATACGGGCCTCCGGCCGCCCTGCCTGGGAACATTTTTTTTTCCCGCTCTCCTTTTTTCCCCCTTACTTTTCCGCCAAATCCACCTGTTCGCCGTGCAGACCAGAAACATCCAGGAAATCGACCAGCCTGCGTAAATTCTGTTCCATGCAAAGTAATTCCATCTTGTGGGCTACTGAAAGTACAGATTAGTGCATATTTGTGCTTGGATGAACAAGAACAGGAACCCCCAGCTATATGCATTGTCAATACACGCTCATTCCACCCTCACATCACAAGCTTAGCCTCTTCCTACCAATGTTTTTCCTTCGTTTGCTTTTTCCTGCCTTGTTTCCTTGTAGATTCCCCTGGTAGAGCTCATGAAATCTTCTATAAAAATTCACTACCTGTATCATTTGTGTGTGTTTGGGTTCGACAAAAGACCTCTGGCTATTGAGAACTCATCTAATTCCTGTAGCAACCTTCAGATAAGGACAGATAAAAGGTTTGTCGTCGCTTTCTCCTAAATTTTATACCTCGAAAGTGACGCGGTGCCCTTCACGAGACAAAATAGCTTTATTTATAACACTGAAACAGAAATCATGCTTTCCTTTCTGTTTTCTGTTTTACTGCAATTTCCACACAATTTATGACGTACGCCATACAGAGAATCACATTTTCTGTTGACATGGCAATATTCTCACTCTGGTTTTCATTTTGGACCCTCTTCACTGATTTTATTGACCACTTTAACTGGACTGATTTCGTCTTTCTTACGTTGCATCCACACCCAAATGTCACCCTGTGTTGTCCTCCAAAATGACAGCATTTCTCCTCCACATTTCGGACAACTCTGTCTCCCTTGTGTCAATATCGCTGACATTTGGAACATCTGAGAAGTCGTTCCGGAAAAATCATACTTTTGCGTCTGTTGAGACGTATAACGGGACCGGCAAACCACAGACAACAGCTCGAAAGATAAGCTGTTTCCACTCGGTTTCGAACCGAGGACCTTTCGCGTGTAAAGCGAACGTGATAGCCACTACACTATGGAAACCGCTGCTGGAGTTATGACCCAAGGCGGACTGGGCCAACACATGCTAAGGGGAGCTGCCAGCCGGCGGCAAGTTTCACGTGACCTGATGGAAAAACCAAAACAAAAGTGCATTTCACTCTTTTGGACCCTAAATCATGGTGGAATCAATCATCTAAAAATATATATAAACAAATCCTAAAACTAAAAAGAGGAAACAAGGACAAAAGAAACAGTCACGACTACCATCTACACATCCAGGAGAAACAAGTCATCAGGGGCCTCATGTACAAAAACTTGCGAGGATTTCCGACTGAAACATGCCGTACGCGCAAATCCAGAAAACGTCTGCACAAAAACGTGGTGTACGTTCTTTTTCACGGCAAAGTTCAGATGTATCAAGAGTGAAATGAGCGTGCGGTGGCTCACGGCAACTTCATGGCTGGCGTACGCACGTTTCTGCAGCTGTTGCAGCTTTGGCGACACTTCGGGGTGATGCTGGGAAGGGTTAGAGAGACACATGGGCCTGTGCGCTCGGAGGATGTGCCCAAAACTGCGGTGACTGTTTGAATTTCTTCGTGTGCTCTCCGGCCTCAGACGTTTCAAAGGCTCGTGAGGAGAAGCGGGACGGAAGATGAATGAATGAATCAATGATTGTTTACGCCACAATTTACCGTCCAAAACGTCAAATGCAGTTTTTTTTCCCATTGGGTTGCTGGCTGGCAGCTCCCAAAAGTACTGTTGGGGCAGTTAGACAAAGCAAGCCAGCAGTTTCCATAGTGTAGTGGTTATCACGTTTGCCTCACACGCAAAAGGTCCCTGGTTCGAAACCGGGTGGAAACAAGGCTTGTTTGTTACTTGTTTGTTATCTGCCATGAAAACCTATGGGGAGAGATTTGTGTCAAAATCTTTGACACAAATATATCTGTGACTTACATACGTGTTTTTCAAATCCACAAACATATCTGCAATTTACATGTGTGTTTTTTTGTTGTGTGTGCATTTATCATAACTTATCATTTGTCAATATTCAGTTCTGCTTGTGTATTGTTGATGGTGCGTTTGTAGATTAGCGCATTTATTTTTGAGACAAACGTAATTTCAGTTTTCAAGATACACACACACGCACACACAATTTGAGAGTCTTCACACGCAGCCTCTCGATCCTGATTCCCACTTCACTGGCAGAACTATTCACGTTGTCCGAGCAGGCGATCAAGATTTGATTCCTGACGGGGAGAAGGTTTTTGTCGAAGCTGTTTTTCAAGGCAGAATAATTATCCATCCTTCCATCCATTTTCTGAGCCGCTTCTCCTCACCCGGGTCGCGGGTGTGCTGGAGCCTATCCCAGCTGTCATCGGGCAGGAGGCGCGGTACACCCTGTCGGGTGGGCGGCCAGGCTACACACATAAGCAATGGTACAAAAAGGTTGTAATTGGCATATGTGGCTGGGTTAATGTGATTGAGCTTAGCCCCAGTTTCAATTCCTGGTTCAACCACCAGAGGTCGACAAACCAAATTAGATCGTAAGGAAAGAGTCGCCAGGTCAAGCATAAGTCTTCTTACTTATATCAATACTATTAAAACCCCTTGTCATAAGTAAACAAACACATACTGAGGTCAACTGCTTATATAATCAATTGCTTGATTTTATATCCTTGAGATAATTTTAATGATTCTCTGTGATGTTATAATTTAGATGTTCTTTTGGAAATCAGTGATAAAAAAGTACATCAAGCCTAATAAGGCTGTTATATAATATTTTGATTTTTGTATTTCTAATGTACAATGCTTTGGAACAGCTTTTATGCAAAGATTATGACCTGTGCAAGGTTGTCTCTCTCAGGCAACGGAAGCACACGAATGCTCTACGAAGTAAGCACGGACCTGTGGAAATGCATGAGAGAATTGTATTCACATGAATGTATAAATATTAACTGATAAACATGTATTGCAGAATGCTTAAAGAGATTAATGAGAAGTGATGAAGTGTATTGATTGTGTTCAAGACATATGAAATATGCTTGTCATTGAATGGATGTATTATGTGTGTAGTCAATAGTATTTACTGTGAACCTATTTTGGGTGAGCAAAAGGGGGAAATGGGTACTTTCCACTAGGATCATGTCAGGACACTGGATGAGTAATGGAGAGATAGGTGCTTTCCACTTAGGTCAAGTCAGGACACTGAATGAGTAAGGGAAAAATAGGTACTTTCCACTCAAGTCAAAAAGTTAGGACGCTGAAGGCGGGAACAGAGGTTATAAAAATCCCTCACACGGACAAACGGTGCTCCTTACTCTCTCGAGATAGGGAGACACACGTTCTTTTTTCCCCTCGCAATGCTCAGGGACAAGCTGGCAGGAGGACTTCATTTATGAATCTCCTTCTCATTTAATTGGGTAAGACAAAACAGTGTATTATAATAAGGTAACTAATAGAACCTCTATTGACATTGCGCGGAATAAGGGAAAAAGGGCTAGTCAGCTGTTCAGGTGTTCTGATGTCCAAATTATCTTATTATTAATTGGCGTTACGGCTCCGTAGGACTTGATCACTCCTTAAAAGCTCACTCAAAAAGGTAAATACTTATTTTGTGATTTATTACTTTTGAACAACTTCTATTTCTTTCCATTTTTATTATTCTTATTATTGTTCATTATATATCGCAAACCCATACTGTCATATTATCAATCTAACCTTGTGTAATCACTGAAATAAAAACCTTGCTTTAATTCTATTCTATCTTTGTCATTCTTATAAATGAGAATTAATCTCGACCTTAACACTCAACCTCTTATAAAGTGATTGAACTTCGACGAGACCCCTACCACCGGGTCCTATGACCATTCCTAAAACAGAGTAACTCATCCAAGATCGCCTTCGGCTCGATACCAACACCAATCCGTACGGTCCTGACAAGGACTGTTAAATTTACTAGGTCTTTAACAAATGCCAACGATTTATAAGGGATGGAGCTGCCGTAAAAACGGAGTACTCATTTTGATTATCCTTTCACTCGGTGCGGTTACTCATCAAGGGGTGATTAGTGAGGGCAGACCGGATTGGCTCCGTAAAACTAAAGGCAGTGAGCGCACCTAGGCGAATTCATCTCGACACCGGCTTAACAGCTCCTCGTCCCCTCGCGCTCACGGCGTTGGTGCCGGCCGGGGGAGGAAATAAGGGGGGAGCTCGACCCTTTAAACGGAGAGCCGGTCAGGACATTTCTCCCGATTAGTCCTGCGGGTAAGCGAAATCTGATATGTATAAATATATATAAATATATAAAATATAAATAAATCAAATAATTTAATAATAACTAATAACGTTGTTTCGTTTGGCTGTGCTGCTCAGTTGTGAGTTAGCTGCTCTTAGCTTCCATACCAATGCCCATTTACCATTCTAGCGTGCAGTTAGCAAGCCAACGATGGCTCCGCCCCGATGATGCGTCTTCGCCGGATGCCTCGATTTTACAGAACAGCTTAGTGACGTTATTTAAGCTCCCAAAAAATTTGCAAATAAACAAGCGATGCATTGACATTTTGAAGACGCATATGGATACGTCATATAGTTTTGTAAACTTTCAACAGAGACAACACGGCTTCGTGGGTAACTTGATACTCGTGAATGGGGCAGTGCCGACTGTCTAACGACCCGGGTTTCCTCCTACCGTCCCGCTGTCATCAGGTGCCGTGTTTGGCTCTGACATTCCTTGTGTGTTTTTTGGACGTACTTGGCAAATAAAGATGATTCTGATTCTGATTATATCACTGACAACGAGAGTAAGTTGACTTGTGTGCTTATTTTCATGATTACAGTCCACAATAAGCATTAATTTTTTAAAGTTGAGCCTCCTCACCGAATTTTACATTGTATAAGTTATCACCCCACCATCAGTATAATTAATTCCTTTTGGCTCATCCATTCGACACACCCACAGCGTCTGAGACATGAGAGGTGGCCCTTATTATTCAAGTTTTGAACCGTGATTTCATATACTTAGCGATCTGTTTTATTCATTCAAATTTGGCAGGCCTGTTAACATTACTCTTCCCTGTGGTGTGTCGAATTTACATGCCATTTCTTAGGCTTGCTTAGTGCCACTTTAAAGGCATTTTACTTCTTTTCAAAGGGGAAAATGGATTTGAGAGTAAAGTAAATTGAAGAAGCGTATTTTATTATGGATCACATGTACTGTACACTTTACAGTTTACCACGAAAAGTCAATGCTTCGTTACAGTCTAGTTCCATCAATCCTTCATTTATTTGATGTGGACATCAATAAATTATTGGAAAACAAGGCATGCATTACTTTGTGGATTTTGGCACCAGTGCTAATTCTTAACATTTGTCCACAGGAGGCTTTCAGAAAAGACAAAGACAACATAAAGATAAACGTAGTCGATAAAATGCATGAATGAAAAAAAAATGAAAAGTTTCTTTTCAATCAATCACTTATTTGATATTGACATCACTAAAACATTGGACAAAATGTATGCATTGCTTTAAGGAAGTATGGGTCCTCATGGTCCATATGTATGTATGGGTCCTCATGGTCCATATTTCACAAAAAAAGTGCATTTTAGCGGCACGGTGGTCGACTGGTTCGTGCGTCTGCCTCACAGTTCTGAGGTCCCGGGTTCAATCTCCTGCCCTGCCTGTGTGGAGTTTGCATGTTCTTTTTCTTCGTAGTTTTTCTTCAGGCACTCAGGTTTCCTCCCACATCCCAAAAATATGCAAGAATTGGAGACTAAATTGCCCGTAGGTGTGAATGTGAGCGCGAATGGTTTGTAAGTGTATTTGTAAGTGCCCTGCGGTTGGCTGGCAACCAGTTCAGGGTGTACCCTTCCTCCTGCCCGCAGATAGCTTGGATAGGCTCCAGCATGCCCGCGACCCGTGTGAGGAGAAGCGGCTCGGAAAATGGATGGATTTATGAACATTTGCATTCAAATTGTCAAAATGAAAGCAATTAAAATCATGTCAGGAGTTGGATTTGAACCCACGCCTCCATTCAGAGACCAGAAACCCCATTTAGAAGGTGCTGAACCTTAAGTCTGGTGCCTGAGACCGCTCGGTCATCCTGACATGCTGAAAAACTGGCATGTTTTTCAACATAATTATAAATATTTGCCAGCTTTTCAAATTCGTGGATGAAAGTTTAAAATCTTTATTGAAATATAAGAAATCCAGACTGCCAAACCATATGGGACATGTGTTGGTTTCTCTGCCACTTATTCGTTCCAAAATTCTGTGCTTTTTTTTTCTAAGCGCCATATGTTGGAAATTTTCTGCATGATCAAATCCCAAATCGTGGAACACAGGGAACATTCCCATTCCCGGAGTCAAACCCTGGCCTCTTGGGTGAAAACCAGGAATCCTGACTGCTTGCACATATGGGAAACGTCTTAGATTTTGGTTTTTTTCCAAAATATTGAACGCTTCCCCAAGCTCAATCTGTTGTTTTCTGCATGAACGTTAAAGCCAAATTGGTGGAATGCAGGGTAAAAGAAACTCTCATTCTTGGAGTCGGAACTGGTTCCCTGGGTGAAGATCCATCCCATAATATTGGAAGTCAGGTAATGTTACTTTGCCAGGTGACAAAGTAAAAAAAATAGAGTTCAGAAGAGAGTCAAGGAACATTCCCATACCGGGTGTCAAACCCAGGCCACTTGGGTAAAAACCATATGAGACACGTAGTGGTGTGAGTTCAAATGATTGTTTTTAAATTATTCCCGTTCTTTCAAGCATTCGTAATCAGGCCAAAACAGAAGAATTCAGGTTACATTCCCCTTCCTGTAGTAGGAAACACAGTCACACTGGGATAAATACCCATGCCACACTATCAGAATCAAGGGAATGTTGCCATACCAAGTGTAAATCAAAGTCCGAATTGGAGAGTTCAGGAGAGGCTGAAGGAACACACCCACACCAGGAGTCAAACCCGGGCCACCTGGGTGAAAGCCAGGAATCCTGACCACTAGACCATATGGGACATATGATGCTGGATCTTCAGGTTATTTTTTTTAATTCTATACTTTCTTTCCAATTGATACACTCAGGCCAAAACAAAAGAATTCACGTTACATTCCCATATCGGGAGTAGGAGACCAATGAAAACCAGAAATCCTGACCGCCAGACCATATGGGACACGTTGGTCTGCCAGTTTTTCGAAGCACAAAATATTTGAAATTTTCTGCATGATCAAAGCCCAAATAGTGGAATACATTATCCCCAAACATTCTCAAACCAGGAGTCAAACTCAGGCGTCCTGGGTGAGAACCAAGCAACCTGACGGCTTAACCATATGGGAAAATCCTTTGTTTTTTTTTGTTTTTTTCCAAAATATTGAACATTTCCCCAAACTGGAATTTTTCGACATGATGTTAAAGCCCAAATGGTGGAATTCAGAGAACGTTCCCATACCCAGAGTCAAACCCAGCCCTCATGAGTGAAAACCAAGAATCCTGGCCGCTTGGCCATCTGGGAAACACCTTTGTTGTGTTTTCTTCCCCAAGCTCAATCAGAAGTTTTCTGGATGAACAGCCAAATTGGTGGAATGCTGGGTAAAAAATGCTCTCATACTGGGAGTTGGACATGGTTCCCTGGGTGAAGATCCATGCCATAATACTGGCACTGAGGTAATGTAACCATACGAGGTGACAAAGTCTAAATGGTAGAGTTCAGAAGCGATTCAAGGAACATTCCCAAAACGGTAGTCAAACCCGGGCTGCCGGGGTGAAAACAAGGAATCCTGACCACTAGACCAGATAATGGTGTCACGTCCATCCATTTTCAACAACCCTTATCCTGGTTAGGGTCACGGGACGCTGGAGCCTATCCCAGCTGACTTCGGGCAAAAGGTGGACTACACCCTGAACTGGTCGCCAGTCAGTCACAGGGCACATATAGACACAGACAACGATTCGCATTCACATTCACACCGTCACTGAGTGGGAACTGAACCCACGCTGCCTGCACCAAAGTCAGGCGAGTGTACCACTACAACATCAGTGGTGTCACTTCAACTTTCTTAATAAATCTTCACTTACTTTCAAGCCTAATTTTTCGGAAAACGACCAGGCCAAAACAAAAGAATTCAGGTTACATTCCCATACCGGGAGTAGGAGACCAGTGAAAACCACTACTCCTGACTGCCAGATCATATGGGACACATGTTGGTGTCTCTAACACTGATTCTTTCCAAAATTATGAATTAATTTTTTCAAGTGCAAAATATTTGAATTTTTTTGCATGAAGATCAAAGCCCTTTTCTTCTTCTTCTTCTTCTTCTTCTTCTTTTCTTTCGGCTTATCCCTTTAGGGGTCGCCACAGCGCACCATCCTTTTCCATGTAAGCCTATCTCCTGCATCCTCCTCTCAAGCACCAATTGCCCTCATGTCTTCCCTCACGACATCCATCAACCTTCTCTTTGGTCTTTCTCAAGCTCTCTTGCCTGGCAGCTCCATCCTCATCATCCTTCTACCAATATACTCACTATTTATCCTCTGGACGTGTCCAAACCATCGAAGTCTGCTCTCTCAAACTTTGTCTCCAAAACATCGAACCTTGGCTGTCCCTCTGATGAGCTCATTTCTAATTTTATCCAACCTGGTCACTCCGAAAGTGAACCTCAACGTCTTCATTTCCGCCACCTCCAACTCTGCTTCCTGTTGTCTCTTCAGTGCCACTGTCTCTAATCCGTACATCATGGCTGGCTTCACTACTGTTTTATAAACTTTGCCCTTCATCCTAGCAGAGACTCTTCTGTCACATAACACACCTGACACATTCCTCCACCCGTTCCAACCTGCTTGGACCCGTTTCTTCACTTCCTGACCACACTCACCATTGCTCTGGACGGTTGACCCCAAGTATTTAAAGTCCTCCACCCTTGCTATCTCTTCCCCCTGTAGCCTCACTCTTCCCCCACAACCCCTCTCATTCATGCACATATATTCTGTCTTACTTTGGCTAATCTTCATTCCTCTGCTTTCCAGTGCATGCCTCCATTTCTAACTGTCCTCCACCTGCTTCCTGATTTCACTGCAGATCACAATGTCATCTGCAAACCTCATGGTCCACGGGGATTCCAGTCTAACCTCATCTGTCAGCCTATCTATCACCACTGCAAACAGGAAGGGGCTCAGGGCTGATCCCTGATGCAGTCCCACCTCCACCTTAAATTCGTCTGTCACACCTACAGCACACCTTACCGCTGTTCTGCTGCCCTCGTACATGTCCTGTATTATTCTAACATACTTCTCTGCCACTACAGACTTCCGCATGCAGTACCACAGTTCCTCTCTGGGTACTATGTCATAGGCTTTCTCTTGATCTACAAAGACACAATGTAGTTCCTTTTGACCCTCTCTGTAGTTTTCCATCAACATCCTCAAGGCAAATAATGCATCTGTGGTACTCTTTCTAGGCATGAAACCATACTGTTGCTCTCAAATACTCACTTCTGTCCTGAGTCTAGCCTCCACTACTCTTTCCCATAACTTCATTGTGTGGCTCTTCAACTTTATTCCTCTATAGTTCCCACAGCTCTGCACATCACCCTTGTTCTTAAAAATGGGCACCAGCACACTTTTCCTCCATTCCTCAGGCATCTTCTCACGCGCTAGAGTTGAACAAGCTGGTCAAAAACTCCATAACCAATTCTTTGAGATGCTTCCATACCTCCACAGGAATGTCATCAGGACCAACTGCCTTTCCATTTTTCATCCTCATTAATGCCTTTCTTACTTCCCCCTTACTAATCATTGCCACTTCCTGGTCCACCACACTTGCCTCTTCGACTCTCCCTTTGCTCTCATTTTCCTCATTCATCAACTCCTCGAAGTATTCTTTCCATCGAGCCAGCACTCTGCTGGCACCAGTCAACATATTTCCATCTATGTCCTTAATCACCCTAACCTGCTGCACATCCTTCCCATCTCTATCCCACTGTCTGGCCAGCCTGTATTGATCCTTTTCTCCTTCTTTCGTGTCCAACCTGCCATACTTGTCGTCATATGCCTCTTGTTTGGCCTTTACCACCTCTACCTTTGCCGCATCTCAATATATTCCTTTCGCCTCTCCTCGGTCCTCTTCGTGTCCCACTTATTCTTAGCTAACCTTTTTCATGTCCAGTGAGGTTCCACCACCAAGTCTCCTTCTCTCCTTTCCTGCCAGAAGATACACCAAGTACTCTCCTGCCTGCCTCTCTGACCACCTTGGCTGGCTTGGCACATGCACACAACGAAGCTATGGTAACTTTTACTGCAGAACATCACCAGCACACCATGTCCAACAGCTGCCTGACAAGCAAGAAAAGCTGTTTCCACCCGGTGTCAAACCAGGGACCTTTCGCATGTTAGGCGAACGTGATAACCACAACACTATGGAAAATGTGATGGCTGTTGTGCCCAAAAGCGGACATGGATTTATTGACAGACCAGACCACCAAGTTACCAACTCACAAGCAGAATTGAATATTTACAAATGATAAGTCATGATGGAATTTATTTAAGCATAACTGAAGTCAGAATTCTTTTGAGAGGACCAAGCGTTTTGAGCAGTTATTGAGCCAACCATCTTTTCTTATTATTTCGACATCACGATAATTCCTACAGCCATTTGTGATTTGAAGAAAGGAAACAAGGAAACTGTTGGATTTATCTTGCCCAACATTATAAAAAATAGACACAAAAGGAATGAAGACGCTGGTTTCTTTTTCTCATGAGGAGGGCGCATGGGAGATTGTTCAGATTACATCCTCTCAACACGCTCTAAACAATCTCCCCCGTCGCTCCTGCATTTATTTGAAAATAGGGAGGTTTCTAAGTTTACAAGACACAACACACTAAGGGGAGGGTTTCAAGGTGAAAACATGGCACCAAAACCTGCCACGTCCCGGCCACATCCTTCTCGCTGATGATTTCTGCTGAGTCATCTTCTTGAAGGCGAGACATCTTTCTTTCTAAAAATTGTCCATAATACTCATGCAAGCTAAGCAAATAATGATAACTTCTACAATATATCTAACAGAAACAAACAAAGTGAACACATGCAATGCAGCACTCTGAATTGGATTTTACACCATATGCAAAGCTGAACACGAGTTAGCCAGGAGTTGATCCTCAAATCTTCTGATCCATTGTCATCCATTGTTATCCATTCCGCCACTAGCCCCAGAAAGGTTTGAGCCCTCTGCAAGTCCCTGTGGAGGATTTTCACTGTCCCAGTAGCACGGCGCAAAAAGCAACTGCAGGGGTTCGCTCTTGCCGTGACCCGGATTTGAACCGGGCTTGTTGCAGCCACAACTCAGAGTACTATCCACTATACGATCACGGCTTGGGTTGTTTGAACCTATCTCTCAAAGTATTTTCTTCCATTTTAATTAGTAATGGGGACCAATGCGCTAAAACCACATGTGAATAACCCAACACAGCTACAAATGGAAAATGTGCTCTAATGTGAGGATCATTTGAGTGTTTGCACCTCATTCAGCTGTTAAATGTGTAACTACAGTATTTGTGCAGACGACCTCAAGTTTCTTCCTCTCTCCTCCTTTGTTGGGGATTCCACGTGGGAGATAGAACAAGTGGTCAAAAGGGCTCAGAGAACCCAACCGGATCCCAAGACTGGACTTCCAGACTGGCTTTACGTCCCCAATTTCACACGCTCTGAAGTACTTCAGTGGGCCCACAACTCCAACTACATTTGGAAGGACGTCAGGGCTCGGTCAGCCGAAAGAAACAAGCGGTTGGCGGATCTTCGTCGCTCCCCTACGCCTGTATACAAGGTGGGTCAGATGGTTTGGCTCTCCTCCCGTGACCTTTCTCTCCAGTCCGAATCACGGAAGCTCACGCCACGCTTCATTGGTCCTTTTCCGATCACTAAAGTCTTAAATCCCACCTGTTCATTTGAAGCTCCCTCATTCTCTCAAAATCCACCCAACATTTCATGTGTCTCTGCTCAAGCCTGTCACCACCAGCACCCTTAGCCCTCCGGCCTTACCCCCTCCGCCCCACATAATCAACAAACATCCTGCTTTCACGGTGTCACACATCCCTTTCGGGGGGAGGGGCTGTCATGATCTGTGCCCTGCAGTTCCTTTCTGGAACTTGGGTGGCACTTTGTGAGTCCCTTTTCCCTCTCTAACTCTCCAGCAAGCATCACCTCCTCGCCCACACACCTGTTCTCAATCAGCACTAATCACTGCCTGCATATACAGTAAGCCTTCCAGATCCAGGAATCCAGCACCAGTAGTATCGTCCGTGGTACTCTTGTGATTCGTTCTCTTGTGTTCGATTGATTACTTGGCTACCCACATTTGTACTGACTCTTTCGTGTTCTCCTCCACCTCCAGTCTTCCTTACACATGTTTGGCAAACATAACAACCACGACACGACTGAAACTGTTGCTCTCGTGCTATCCGTCAGCAGGACCAGCAAACCGTCTCGCTGGCATTGCCATGCATTCAGGTGCATGCACTCAGTGAAAGTAGGTCAAAAGACTCCTTGTTAGTATAGTGCACAGTATATCCGCCTGTCACGCGGAAGACAGGGGTCCGATTCACTGACGGGGAGTTAACTTCAACTGGTCTTTAGCTTTTCGTGGGGCTCTTCTTTGTGGGAAAACAAAATAGCCCATCAGCCTCGTTTCCAAACAGGGACCTTACGCCTGTTTGGTGAACATAACAACCACTACATGACTGAAACTGTTGCTCTCGTGTTATCCGTTAGCAGGACCAGCAAACCGCCTCGCTAGCTGGCATTGCTGATGCGTTCAGGTGAATTGACATGGTAGACACTAGGTGAATGCAGTAGAAGGGACTCCTCGTTAGTATCAAGGGTATGTCACATTCCCACTGGAACACGGCCCCTCATTGAGGTGCCACTCGGATTCAGTGGCAAAACATGCCTGCGTTCAACACATTCTTTAGGAGTTCCTGAGGAAATCTTCTCAATTTAAGTTTCAAAAGGTAATTAAATACCAAAAAACTATATAAGTTTGCATACTGTTCAATGATGCACCAGAGAGAAGAGAGTACTTACCCCCCCCCCCCCCCCATTATATTATTTCTGTCTCATTGCTGAAATGCAAAACAAACATTTCTGTCGAAAAGTAAATCTGACAATTATCAAAGTATGGTAGACTTAATGAGGAATCGCAGAGCTTTCTGTTGCTAATTAACCGATACGGGATGACGGTGAATTCTGATCTTGACGCGCCTGTTATTCTTTTTTATATAAGCATCAGAATCATCCTGCACATCACCCTTGTTCTTAAAACTGGGCACCAACACACTGCTATCTCCATTCCTCAGGCATCTTCTCACCCGCTAGAATTCTTAAACAAGCTGGTCAAAAACTCCACAGCCACCTCTCCGAGATGCTTCCAGACCTCCACAGAAATGTCATCAGGACCAATTGCCTTTCCATTTTTCATCCTCTCGAATGGCTTTCGAACTTCCTCCTGACTAATCATTGCCACTTCCTGGTCCACCACAGTTGCCTCCTCTACTCTTCCTTCCCTCTCATTTTCCTCATTCATCAACTCCTCAAAGTATTTTTTCCATCTATCCAGCACACTACTGGCACCAGTCAAGACAATTCCATCTCTATCCTTAATCACCCTAACCTGCTGCACATCCTTCCCATCTCTATCCCTCTGTCTGGCCAACCTGTAGAGATCATTTTCTCTTTATTTTGTGTCCAACCTGGCATAAGTTATCATATGACTCTTGTTTGGCCTTTGCAACCTCTACCTCTACCATTACATCTCAATGTATTCCTTTTGCCTCTCCTTGGCCTTTTGCCTTGAAAACAGAAGCTTAAAAAGACACACAAGAACCCACACTGGTGAGAAACCTTTTGCCTGCTCAGTTTGTGGTCAAAGATTCTCTGTCAAGGGAAACTTAAAAACACACACAAGAACCCACACTGGTGAGAAACCTTTTGCCTGCTCAGTTGGTGGTCAGAGATTCATTGAAAACGGAAGCTTAAAAAGACACACCAGAACCCACACTGGTGAGAAACCTTTTGCCTGCTCAGTTTGTGGGCAAACTTCTCAGTCAAGGGAAACTTAAAAACACACACAAGAACCCACACTGGTGAGAAACGTTTTACCTGCTCAGTGGGTGGTAAAAGATTCTCTCAGGAGGGAACCTCAGAAAAACATAAAATAACCAACACTGGTGAGAAACCTTTTGCCTGCTCAGTTTGTGGTCAAAGATTCTCTGACAAGGGATGCTTAAAAAGACACAAAAACCCACGCTGGTGAGAAACTTTTTACCTGCTCAGTTTGCGGTCAAAGATTATCTCATGAGTATCGGGCTAAAACAAATGAAAAAATAAATGTTTAATATCAAAGGAAAATTACGATCATACTGGTTTACAAAAATCTACATTCTTGTATTCTGTCTACCATCTTTTATTTTTTCAATCTTTTCATTTTATTTGTCTCTTCCAAAAGCCTCCTGTGGACAAATGTTGAGAATTATCACTGGTGCCAAAATACTTTTGTCTCATGTTTTAAAATGGGGAAATGATTGATCGAACTGGATTGTGATTAACTGTTTGACTTTTGGTGATACGGTTGAAAAGTGTAAATGGGATCCTTCATAAAATACAATTCTTCAAACAGTGAGAGTCACTCAATCGTCTTGCATGTCAAATTTATTTTCCCCGTTGAAAAGAACTGAAATGCCTTTAATCCTTTCAAACCCCTCCAAAACCAAAATGAAAAAATGGCCCAAGCGACTAGACCGAAGTGGAAAACTGTGTGGAATTGAAACAATGTCCCCGCATAAACTAAATAAAAAACAAATGCAAACAAATGACCTCGACAAAATATGAGGAAATGCAATCTCAATATGAATATGTATCAAAACAAATTTAAAAACAGACAATTAAAATTGCCAAAAAACATTCAAGAATCCACCCTTCCCCACAATGTAAAATCAGAATCAAAATAATTTTTATTTTGCCAAGTATGTCAAAAACACACAAGGAATTTGTCTTCTGTAGTTGGAGCCGCTCTTGTACGACAACCGACAGTCAATTGACAGAGAATACTTTTGAGACATAAAGACATTGAAAAAAACAGTCACTGAGAAATAAAAGGTTGCTAGTAATCTGGTAATGAAGGTACAATTTATTTGTTATTTTTTTTGACAATTGTGCACAAAGATGCAGAGTCCTCTAGCAATTAGAGCAGTTTGAATGACTAATATTGCAATGACCACTGTGCAAAAGGCGCCGAGACTTCAAGGAATGTATGCAGTTTAAAGTGACTAGTAGTGTGATAATCTGGGACAATTTCCATTTTGCAAATGTTGTTGATACTCCTCAGTCAGTGTGCAAGTGGTGCTGATGCTACTCTGGTATGAGTGGCCAGTATTGGTCAACAACAGATAACCATAAATAAACACAAAAAACAGCCACATGAGAACACACACCCACACATACACAAGCACACAGCAGACAGTGATCAATACCGGTTGTTTAGCAATGTGGTCAGGCAAGGAGAAATCATTGTTATTATTATTATCTATCCATCCATCCAATTTCTGTACTGCTTATCCTCACTAAGGTCACTATTTATGGGCGAGAGGCGGTGTACGCCCTGAACTGGTCGCCAGCCAATCACATATTATTATTAGAGGTGTAACAATTCGGGCCATGCACTAAACTGTTTGCTGAAAGCCGCCACTGCCGACAAGTTGTGGAATATAAGTGATATGAAAAGCCACAATCACCGGAAGCAAGAAGCAAGCCGAGGCCAAACATCAATTTGTGAGAGATTTCAACCAGGTTTTCTTCATGATCGCAAGATGGAGAGCTAAAAGGTTGGTAAAAACATTTGAACCACGATACAAATTTCCACCACATACTGTACTTCAGCAAAACGCTAACGCAGACACTTTACGAAGAAACAGACCAAAGTAGTCAATGAGAGCATCGAGCAGGCAGACTGGAAAGTGTCTCACCCTGGACAGATGGGAACTTGGACATCACAAGCTACTCAGAGCTACATAACCACTACGTCACACATCGTGACGAGTGAGTGCCTGGTAAAAAATATAATTAGAACATTTGAGCATTCCCTGTTTTGTGTTCGACTACAAGATTTTTTATTATTTTTATGTCGAAAAAGTCATCACTGTCATGGTCTGTCCCTGCAGTTCCTTTTTTGGAAATCGGGTGGCGTTTTTTGCCTCGCCTTTCCCTCCCTCTCTCTCTCCCCTGCAATCAGCACCTCATCCGCGCACCTGATCCCAATCAGCACTCATCACTAACTTCATTTCAGCCTGCCAGATCCAGGAATCCATCGCCAGAGTATTGACGTTAATGTTAGTCTATTTCCAGGAATCATTTGCTTGTTTGAAATGAACATCATAAAGACATTGGACAAAGCAGTGTTTTAGCACGAGTGCTAATTCTCAACACTTGTTAACAGGAAGCCTTGAAGAAGGTACACTGAATATAGATTTCAAATAAGAGCCAAAGTCATTTGTTTTAAGATTAAACATCATGCCAATGAGAATATTCTCTTTCATCAGGTCCAGAGCTTGACATGACCTTTTTGCTCACCAGCCACTGCGGCTAGTGGCTTCGCAGAGTTACGACCCACTCACTATTTTCACGAGACACAATTTTGTGTTGGATAGATATATTAAAATTTTCTGACACTATGATTTTTGGGTTTTCATGATTAGTAAGCCATTATCACCAGCTTGCAAAAAATAAGGGCTTGTAATATCTTGATTTTACATGGGTTTCACTTTCTGAAATGAATGACAAAAAAACTATAACTAATGACTATATCAAGATTTTAATTGTTTTTAGATGTTCCTTTAAGACCCGAAATCCATTCATCCATTTTCTGAACCACTTATCCTCACAAGGGTCGCGGGCCTGCTGGAGCCTATCCCAGCTATCATCGGGCAGGAACACCCTGAACTGGTTGCCAGCCAATCACAGGCCACACACAAACAAACAACCATTCGCACTCACAGTCACTGTCACACCTACGGGCAATTTAGAGTCTCCAATTAATGTTTGTTTTTGCGATGTGGGAGGAAACCGGAGTGCCTGGAGAAAACTCACGCAGGCACAGGGAGAACATGCAAACTCCACACAGGCGGTGTCGGGGATTGAACGCCGCTCCTCAGAACTGTGAGGCCGACGCTCTAACCAGTCATATACCGTGCCGCCAAGACCTGAAATATCTCAATTAATCGAGACCTCAAGAGGTCGATGACTTTACCGCTCCCTTTTTAAGTTTTTTTTTTAAACATGTTGATCATCCATAGAGGTTGAAAAAAGTAGTTATTTTTGACAAAGTGAGGAAGAGAAATTACAGGTTTGTTTTTTTTAATTTAAAGAGTAAAAGTAAATTGTTGACAGTAAGATAAAAAATTTTTTACAGACACCTAAAAATCTACTTAAGTACAGTAAAGAATGTGCTGTAATCCCCACTCCCCCGCTGGGGTTAGGTTCAAAACACCTTACTTCCCACCATTGCAATCAGATTTTCAGACTGAAGACTGATTTCACTTGGCATGAACAAATGCTGACTCAACCAGCCTTCAAGACGCAAAAATTCTCCTTCTCCTCTTTTGGTTCACATAGTTCCTCCTCGTAGTCTGCTGTCCTTCTTGCACACAATTTCATACGACGATCACAACATATTATTATGTGTTATGTATTGTTATATGTTAAATATAACACAACAAATAATATGATGTAGGATGTTTTTTTCTAGTTATTAACATTAGGGGTTTCCATTATGTTGGACACTGTCATGGAAAGACCTGTCCACATTGACAGTGTTGCATGAGTTCACGTAACGCAGACATTTAAGGTGAACGTAACAAATACAGAATTCTGAATTGGGTTTAATACCACATGCAAACCTGCACACGAGCTAGCCAGGAGTTGAACCTAGAATCTTCAGATCCGGAGTCAGACACATTATCCATTGCGCCACTCACGCCACGAAAGTGTTGGGCCCTCTACAAGCCCCTGTGGAGGATTTTCACTGTCCCACATCAACTTCAAACATTTTGTTCCGCCTGCCACGAAGCAAAGCCCCGAATGCTAACCAATGAGCGGTGACCTTGATTTCAGCATTTTTGCTGTTTACACTGTATGCTTAATACAATTGCCTACCAAGCATGGCATCCTTACACACGGCATCTCTACCGGTCGGGTTTTTGCTGCTTCCTGTTCCATTCTCTTCCTTCTCTCCCCATTCGGCGCTCTCACCGCCATGGCCCGGATTCGATTCCCAGTCAGGGAAGATTAATCCTTAAACCTGTTTGGTAATGTGTTGCTCATGATTATGATTTGCATTGACCTGGCTTTGATCCTCTCTTAATGCAGTCCGATGGAGGGAACAAGCCAGTGCAAACTGTAGGCTGGTCCCAAGCCCGGTTGGCGGATGGTCCAGTCGGGGTCTTGAACCTCAGGCCCCCACGGTGGCAAATAGGCAGTAGCTCACCCGCAACCAATTGTCAAATCCCCCCCCCCATTCGAGTCCTGTGTGAGACCCATGAACACATCACACGTGGACAAAACTTCAATCATCTTAGTTCAAGAACACTCACTTCATGTGAGTGTTTATCCAAAGAATTCCGTACTAGATTGGTCGTGTCCCGGGTTAGCAACATCTGAAATTCAGCTACTGTGGGTCGAAGATGGTTTAAATTATATTACCATGGTGTAGATAGGAAAAGAAATGGAGTCGGGGTTATTTTAAAGGAAGAGTTAACTGAGAATGTCTTGGAGGTTAAAAGAATATCAAATCGAGTGATGAGGCTGAAACTTGAAATTGAGGGTGTTATGTGTAATGTGATTAGTGGCTAAGCCCCACAGGTAGGATGTGACCGAGAGGTGCAAGAGAAATTCTGGAAGGAGCGAGACGAAGTAGTTCTGAGCATCCCAGAAGGAGAGAGTCGTGATTGGTGCCGATTGTTATGGACATGTTGGTGAGGGAAACAGGGTTGATGAAGAAGTAATGGCATTCAGGAAAGGAACTTGAAGGGACAGATGGTAGTAGACTTTGCAAAAAGGATGGAAATGGCTGTAGTGAACACTTTTTTCCAGAAGAGGCAGGAACATAGGGTGACCTACAAGAGCGGATGGAGAAGCACGTAGGTGGATTACATCTTACCGACTGGTTAGAGCCTCAGCCTCACAGTTCTGAGCACCCGGGTTCAATTCCCGGCCCCGCCTGTGTGGAGTTTCCATGTTCTCCCCGTGCCTGCGTGGGTTTTCTCCGGGCACTCTGGTTTCCTCCCACATCCCAAAAAAACATGCATTAATTGGAGACTCTAAATTGCCCGTAGGTGTGACTGTGAGTGCGAATGGTTGTTTGTTTGTATGTGCCCTGCGATTGGCTGGCAACCAGTTCAGGGCGCACCCCGTCTCCTGCCCGATGACAGCTGGGATAGGCTCCAGCACGCCCGCAACCCTAGTGAGGAGAAGCGGCTCAGACAATGGATGGATGGATGGATTACATCTTGTGCAGACAATGTAATCTGAAGGAGGTTACCTTCTGTAAGGGAGAGTGGGGCTCGACTGCATAGGATGGTGGTGTGGAAGATGACTCTGGTGGTGGGGAGGAAGATTAGGAAGACAAAGGCAGAGCAGAGAACCATGTGGTGGAAGCTGAGACAGAGTGTGTAGCGCTACAGCCCCGTGCAACAACCATATTTAATGTTTCATTTC
The DNA here is from genome assembly GCF_024500275.1 of Phycodurus eques. Classification (NCBI taxonomy): domain Eukaryota; kingdom Metazoa; phylum Chordata; class Actinopteri; order Syngnathiformes; family Syngnathidae; genus Phycodurus; species Phycodurus eques. The sequence continues at coordinate 63,000 of NW_026904180.1, read as the reverse complement.
CTCCATTCTTAACAGCCTTCCTAATAGCCAAATAGGACAAAAAAAGGAGAAAAAAGAGGAGGCTTACATGGAAAAGGATGACGCGCTGTGGCGACCCCTAAAGGGACAACCCCAAAAGAAAAGAAGAAGAAGATCATCTCATCAAAAAGGCCTTGTTCACAAACAGACTTAAAACAAGGGACCTTTCACATGGGAGGTGCACATGATCACCACTAAACTACAGTAACTTCCACTCCACTAAAGATTTACAACGTGACCAGCAAACCACGTACAACAGCTCTGACGAGAGAGACAAAAAATAACCTGTTTCCACCCGGTCTCAAACCAGGGACCTTTCGTGTGTTAAGCTAACGTGAAAACCACTACACTACGTAAACTGTTGTGGTTGTAATGCCCAAGAGTGGACATGGAGTTAATTACAGACCGGGCCAGCGTATGAATATTTTGAATGATAAGTCATGATAAATTCACACATAAAAAAGAAAAGAAGACGTAAATCGCAGATGTATTTGTGGATCTGACAAACATGTAAATAATTTTGAGACAAATCTCTCCCCTTAGTTGTCGATATCAGATTTAAAAATAAAAAGAAAAAAAACCTTTCTCATATGAAAGGAACATGATAGCCACTAAACGACAAAACTGCTACTTTTGCTGGATTCACAGGATGCTACAGCGACTTGTCGCTGTGCATCACTCCTGGGCGTTTGATCGCGGGTGGTCGTCGCGCACGTAGCCAACCAGAGAAGAGGGGGAGGGGTTTTACCTGTTGGAGGTGTGAACAACCACACATCCTCATGATGCAATCGTAATGGGCACGGCAGTTCTTTTGAGTGTACTGCATCATTTAAATCAGAATCAGAATCAGAATCATCTTTATTTGCCAAGTATGTCCAAAACACACAAGGAATTTGTCTCCGGTAGTTGGAGCCGCTCTAGTACGACAGACAGTCAATTTACAGAAGACTTTGGGGACACAAAGACATTGACAAAAAACAATTGTGCAAAAAGATGCAGAGTCCTCTAGCACTTAGAGCAGTTCGAATGACTAATATTGCAATAGTCCGGTGCAATGAGCATTGTGCAAGGGGCGCTGAGACTTCAAGGAGTGTATGCAGTTTAAAGTGACGAGTAGTGCGATCATCTGGGACAATGTTGGTTGTGCAAATGTTACAGATACTCCTCAATCAGTGTGCAAATGGAGCAGATGCTACTCTGGCATGAGTGGCCAGTATATGCAAATAGTGCAGCATGGCGAGACAACTACAGTGTGTGCACGAGTAATACATAATTGGCCCCACAGAAATGTGACAACGAAACTCAAGTCAAAAATTTTCCAGCTTGTTGTCATGGAATTATAGGTTAGGTGTTTAAGAAGTTGATCGCAAGAGGGAAGAAGCTGTTGGAATGTCTACTAGTTCTAGTTTGCGTTGATCGGCAGCGCCTACCTGAGGGAAGGAGCTGGAAGAGCTGGTGACCGGGGTGCAGACGGTCCGAGAGGATTTTGCACGCCCTTGTCTTAGTTCTGGCAGCGTGCAAGTCCTCAATGGTGGGTAGGGGGGTACCGACAATCCTTTCAGCAGTTTTGATTGTCCGTTGCAGTCGGAGTTTCGTCCTTTTTTGTAGCAGCACCAAACCAGACTGTGATGGAAGAACACAGGACTGATTCGATGACCGCTGTGTAGAACTGTATCAGCAGCTCCGGTGGCAGGCCGTGCTTTCTCAGAAGCCGCAGGAAGTACATCCTCTGCTGGGCCTTTTTGAGGACGGAGTTGATGTTGGTCGCCCACTTCAGGTCCTGAGAGATTGTAATTCCCAGGTCTCGACAGTTGAGACAAGGCAGCTGGACAACGTGAGGGGCAGCTGTAGCGAAGGATGCCTCCTGAAGTCCATGATCATCTCTACAGTCTTGAGCGTGTTCAGCTCCAGGTTGTGTCGGCCGCACCACAGCTCCAGCCGCTCCGCTTCCTGTCGATATGCAGACTCGTCACCGTCCTTGATGAGGCCGATGACAGTGGTGTCATCTGCAAACTTCAGGAGCTTGACAGTCGGGTTCGCTGAGGTGCAGTCGTTCGTGTAGAGAGAGAAGAGCAGCGGAGAGAGGACACAACCTTGGGCCGCCCCAGTGCTGATGCTGCGTGTGGATGAGGTGGCCTCCCCCAGCCTGACCTGCTGTGTCCTGCCCGTCAGAAAGCTGTAAATCCACTGGCAGATGGCAGGTGAGACGCTTAGCTGGAGAAGCTTGGTTGAAAGGAGTTCAGGGATGATGGTGTTGAACGCTGAGCTGAAGTCCACGAACAGGATCCTCACGTAGGTCCCTGCACTGTCGAGGTGTTCTAGGATGAAGTGCAGTCCCATGTTGACTGCATCATCCGCAGACCTGTTCGCTTGGTAGGCAAACTGCAGGGGGTCCAGCAGGGGACCTGTGACACTCTTGAGGTGGTCCAGCATGAGACGTTCAAAGGACTTCATGACCACAGATGTCAAAGCGACAGGCCTGTAGTCATTCAGACCAGAGATTGCAGGTTTCTAGGGGACTGGAATGATGGTGGAGCGTTTGAAAAAGGATGGAACTTCGCACATTTCCAAAGATCTGTTCAAGATCTGAGTGAAGACTGGAGCGAGCTGGTCTGTGCAGACTTTGAGGCAGGATGGGGACACATGGTCCGGTCCTGCCGCTTTGTTAATCTTCTGTTGTTTGAAGATGCGTCTCACATCCTGTTCATGGATGGTTAACGCAGAAGTCAGAGGTGTGGTTGTGGTCGCGGGTGCGGCTGGGTGTGTGTGTGTAGTGAAACTGTCCTTTTCAAATCTGCAGTAGAAGGTATTCAAGTCGTTGGCTAGTGTGCTATTGTTCTTAGCTTGGGGGGATCGTCGCTTGTAATTAGTCAGCGATTGGAATGCATGCCAGACTGATTTTGAGTCGTTCGCGCTAAACTGTTTTTCCAACTTTGGTGCATAGATTATACAGGGCCCTGTCCCCGCTCTGATATGCATCTTCCTTAGCTTGGCGAAGCTGCTTAAGTTTAGCAGTGAACCACGGCTTGTTGTTGTTGAATGTCCGAAATGATTTTGTTGGTACACAAACCTCTTCACAGAAACTGATATAGGATGTGACAGTGTCCGTATATTCATCCAGGCTGCCAGCTGACTTTTCAAAGACACTCCAGTCTGTGCAGTCTAAACAGCTTTGAAGTTCCCTCTTGGCTTCATTGGTCCACTTTTTGACTGTTTTCACTGTAGGCTTCGCACATTTAAGTTCTTGCTTGTACGTCGGTATTAAGTGAATTAAGCAGTGATCAGACGAGCTCAGGGCTGCACGAGGTATAGCACAGTATGCGTTTTTTACCGTAGTGTAGCAGTGGTCTAAAGTATTATTTTCCCTGGTAGGACAGTCGATATGCTGCTTGTATTTAGGGAGTTCGTGATTGAGTTTAGCTTTGTTAAAGTCCCCGAGAATAATGAGGGGTGAGTCCGGGTGTTTTTTTTCAATTTCATTGACTTGTTCGGCGAGCGTTAGCAATGCGGCGTTCGTGTTAGCTTGAGGTGTAATATAGACTCCAGCCAGTATAAACGATGCAATCTCACGTGGCGAGTAGAATGGTTTACAGTTCAAAAACAGCGACTCCAAATGCGGGCTGCAGTGTGTGCTGAGCACCGTGACGTCCGTACACCATTTTTCGTTGATATGGAGGCATATCCCGCCGCCCATTCGTTTTCCCCGTTGATTCCATGTCGCGGTCCGCTCGATGAATGTTGAAGCCGGGAAGCATGACGGCGCCATCGGGTACAGCGTCGCAAAGCCAGGTCTCCGTGAAGCACATGGCCTGCGGAACGTCTGAAGTCTTTACTGGTCTTTAACAGAAGATGAAGCTCATCCATTTTGTTGGGTAGGGAGCGTACATTCGCGAGGTGGATCGACGGGAACGCCAATCTGTGTCCTCTCTTGCGGAGTTTCACCTGAATGCCGGCTCGTTTTCCTCTGTGGCGCCGCTTCCGCCTCCATGCGCCGAAAACCGCGGACGCCGCTCCGGTGAGTAACTCAGGGAAAAAACTGAGCGGATTTTCGAAAATTGGTGACAGAAAGTCCGGAGTAGCCTCCTTGATGGTTAGCAGGTCTCCCCTTGTGTAAGTGAGTCGTGTAAGGTCTCCAAAGACGGACGAAAAACACAAAAACAAAGACAATACTAGAGAGCACGTTACCGAGGCGACCACACTGGTAGGCGCCATCTTGGTAAGATGACTGTGGCAGTTCAATAAAAAGATTCATTCACCGAATCGTTCAGTTCATTTTCAGAGACTCATTCAAGTGCTTCCTCATTCCGTTCATGATCCATCCCTGAGGTTCATGTTCACTCAACACATTCACCGAAGGACGATGCGTTGTTGTTGTCTCGTAAACTAGGAAAGGTGGGGAGATTTTAAAAAACAAACAAAGAAACAAAAACCTTCAGCTAAATTACCACCTACCTATCTCTGTCTCGGCAAACTCTCGAACACCCGGCTTCGGTGTGACTCATGAACATGTGTGCAGCGAGCTCAACTACCGAACATCCTTCCGCATCCCCTGACGTCCAGCGAGGCTCTCACTTTTCTGCATTCCACTGCGGTGGACAGCGTCGTTGACCAGCACCCGGCACCCAGGCTTCCTGCTCACTGTTATTGTCATCTGATTAGCGTCTTTGGGTTTCTTGCGAAGCGCTTCATAAGTTTAATGTATTATTATTATTATTATTATGAAATAAAAAGCTTAATAATCACACTAGAGACACATAGGGAATTATATATGTGTACATACATTTATTATTAAATTACATTTATTTTAATTATGTGTGCTTATTTCTATGTGCTTGACTGACTCAACATTAGCCGTTAGCTTGAAGAAATGGCTGCTAGTGCAAGCTATCCCTCGTGTAAAAACCACATGTTAATTGCAGATATATTTGTGCCAAAGATTTTGACACAAATCTCTCCAATCGTTTTTCATGGCAGATAAAAAGAAAAACGAATGAACAAGCCTTGTTTCCACCCGGTTTCGAACCAGGGACCTTTTGCGTGTGAGGCAAACGTGATAACAACTACACGATGGAAACTGCTGGGTTGATTTGTCTAACAGACCCAACAGTATTTTTGGGAGCTGCCAGCCAGCAAGCCGATGGGAAAAAAATCTGCATTTGACGTTTTGGACGGCAAATCGTGGAGTAATCAATCATTGATTCATTCATTCATGTTCCGCTTCTCCTCACTCGCCTTTGAAAAGTCTGAGGCGCTCCCTTCAGGCCAGTGGGCACGAGAAGAAATTCAAACAGCCACCGCGGTTTTGGGCATATCCTCCGAGCGCACAGGCCCATGTGTCTCTCTAACCCTTCCCACCATCACCAACTGCTGCAGAAACGTGCGTACGCCAGCCATGAATTTGACGTGAGGCACCGCACATTTCCACGCTCATTTCACTCTTGATACATCTGAACTTTACCGTGAAAAAAACTTGCGCCACGTTTTTGTGCAGACGTTTTCTGGATTTGAGCGATGCCATGTTTCAGTCGGAAAGCCACACAGGTTTTTGCACATTAGGCCCCTGATGACTTGTTTCTCCTGGATGTATAGATGGTAGTCGTGAATCTGTTTGTTTTGACCTTGTTTCCTATTTTTATTTTCGGATTTAAAATTTTTTTTTTAGATTATTGATTTGCCTTACACGCGAAAGGTCCTCGGTTTCGAAACCGGGTGGAAAACAGCTTATCGTTCCAAGATGGCGCCTACCAAGCAACCTCCACCTGTTCCAACCTGCTTGGACCCGTTTCTTCACTTCCTGACCACCCTCCCCATTGCTCTACACATTTGACCCCAAGTATCTGATGTCCTCCACCCTTGCTATCTCTTCTCCCTGTAGCCTCACTCTTCCCCCTCCACCCATTCATGCACATATATTCTGTCTTACTTCGGCTAATCTTCATTCCTCTTCTTTCCAGTTCATGCCTCCATCTTTCTAACTGTTCCTCCAGCTGCTCCCTGCTTTCACTGCAGATCACAATGTCATCTGCATACCTCATGGTCCACGGGGATTCCAGTCTAACCTCATCTGTCAGCCGATCCATCACCACTGCACAAAGGAAGGGGCTCAGGACTGATCCCTGATGCAGTTCCACCTCCACCTTAAATTCATCTGTCACACCTACAGCACACCTCACCGCTGTTCTGCTGCCCTCGTACATGTCCTGTATTATTCTAACATACTTCTCTGCCACTCCAGACTTCCGCATGCAGTACCACAGTTCCTCTCTGGGTACTATGTCATAGGCTTTCTCTATATCTACAAAGACACAATGTAGCTCCTTCTGACCTTCTCTGTACTTTTCCATCAAAATCCTCAAGGCAAATAATGCATCTGTGGTACTCTTTCTAGGGATGAAACCATACTGTTGCTCGCAAATACTCACTTCTGTCCTGAGTCTATCCTCCACTCCTCTTTCCTATAACTTCATTGTGTGGCACATCAACTTTATTCCTCTGTAGTTCCCACAGCGCTGCACATCACCTTTGTTCTTAAAAATGGACACCAGGACACTTTTCCTCCATTCCTCAGGCATCTTTTCACGCACTAGAATTCTATTGAACAAGCTGGTCAAAAACTCCACAGCAACCTCTCCTAGATGCTTCCATACATCCACAGGAATGTCATCAGGACCAACTGCCTTTCCATTTTTCAACCTCTTTAATGCCTTTCTAACTTCCCCCTGACTAATCATTGCCACTTCCTGGTCCACCACACTTGCCTCTTCTACTCTCCCTTCTCTCTCATTTTCCTCATTCATCAACTCCTCAAAGTATTCTTTTCATCTCGTTAGCACACTGCTGGCACCAGTCAACATATTTCCATCTCTATCCTTAATCACCCTAACCTGCTGCACTATCCTTCCCATCTCTATCCCTGTATCTGGCCCGCATGTATAGATCCTTTTCTCCTTCTTTTGTGTCCAACCTGCCATACATGTCATCATATGCCTCTTATTTGGCCTTTGCCACCTCTACCTTTGCCGTGTGTCGCATCTCAATGTATTCCTTTCACCTCTCCTCGGTCCTTTCAGTGTACCACTTCTTCTTAGCTAACCTTTTTCCTTTTCGGATTTCCTGTTCTGTTGTGGTTCCACCACCAAGTCTCCTTTTCTCCTTTCCTGTCAGAAGATACACCAAGTACTCTCCTGCCTTCCTCTCTGATCACCTTGGCTGCAGTGGTCCAGTCTTCTGGAAGCTCCTCCCGTCCACCGAGGGCCTGTCTCACCTCTTCCCGAAAAGCTGCACAACACTCGTCCTGTCTCAGCTTCCACCACATGGTTCTCTTCTCTGCCTTTGTCTTCCGACTCTTCCTCCCCACCACCAGAGTCATCTTACACACCACCATCCTATGCTGTCTAGCCACACTCTCCCCTACCACTACCTTACAGTTGGTAACCTCCTTCAGATTACATCGTCTGCACAAGATGTAATCCACCTGCGTGCTTCTACCTCCGCTCTTGTAGGTCACCCTATGTTCGTAGCCTCTTCTGAAAAAAAGTGTTAACTCCAGCCATTTGCATCCTTGTTGCAAAGTCTACCACCATCTGTCCCTCCAAGTTCCTTTCCTGGATGCCGTACTTACCCATCACTTCTTCATCACCCCTATTACCTTCACCAACGTCCATTTCAATCTGCACCAATTACGACTCTCTCTCTGTCTGGGATGCTCAGAACTACTTTGTCTAGTTCCTTCCAGAATTTTTCTTTCACCTCTAGGTCACATCCAACCTGTGGGGCATAGCCACTTATCACATTACACATAACACCCTCAATTTCAAGTTTCAGCCTCATCACACGATCTGATACTCTTTTCACCTCCAAGACATTCTGAGCCAACTCTTCTTTTAAAATAACCCGACTCCATTTCTCTTCACATCTCCACCATGGTAAAATAATTTAAACCCTGCCCCTAAACTTCGATTCTTATTGCCTTTCCACCTGGTCTCCTGGACACACAATATATCAACCTTTCTCCTAATCATCATGTCAACCAACTCCCGAGATTTTCCTGTCATAGTCCCAACATTCAAAGTTCCCACATTCAGTTCAAGGCTCTGTGTTTTCCTCTTCTCTTTCTGCCGAATAACCCACTTTCCACCTCTTCTTCTTCTTTGACTTCGACCCACAGTAGCTGAATTTTCAACGGCGCCCTGCAGGTTGACGGCGCTGGTGGTGGCCGTTGTTAACCCGGGCCACGACCGATCCGGTATGGAATTCTTTGGATGAACGCTCATATTTGTTTGGCAAAGTGTTAAGCCGGATGCCCTTCCTGACGCAACCCTCTGCATTTATCCGGGCTTGGGACCGGCCTACAGTTTGCACTGACTTGTGCCCCCCATAGGGCTGCATTAAAAAATCTTGCGTTGGCCGGGAATCGAACCCAGGTCAACTGCTTAGAAGGCAGCTATGCTCACCACTATACCACCAACACCTGCATCCTATATATGCGGCTGATATAACCACTGCCCATTTTAAATCATGGAGTGATATTTTTTGAAACTGAAACAATGTCCAAGCAGAAACCCAATAAAAAGATATGACAAACAAATGAGCTTCACAAAACATGTGCAAGTATAGTCTCAATATTAGTAGATACAGTGTCAAAACAAATTTCAAAACAGTCAAATTAAAATCACAAAAAAATATTCAAGAGCCCAGCCCATCACAAAATCCACCCACACAAAAACACACACACACACATAAACAAGCACACAGTGATTAATACCGGGAGTGTCGCGATATTGCCAGGGAAGGAGAAATCATTATTATTATTATTATTCAGGGTGCAATGATCCATTCTTAATATCGATGTGTCGATTCATATTCCTAGGATTAGATTAGATAAGATTAGATTTTCGTACGGCAGACTTGAGATGGATGAATGTGTGTTTTTTTAATTATTTTTTATTTTGTTTTTTTACCACTTTTAATGATAAATTGTTCAGCGTGACTCGATTAAGTTTGGGAACATGGGAGTATTAAACTGTGTTGTTTTTTTTCTGGCGCGATTGAATGGGCCAGTCTAAGAAGCGAATCACATCTCCCATGATTCACTGCTCACTACGCAGGATGAGAAGTGCGCAGTGCAGAATGCAAAACTTCACAAGTGGAATCTGCAAAGGTTGAATCCAGGCCACTGAATGTCCATCAAAGTTAAATCAGTAACGTATGTGATGAAAAGTATGGACGCATTTTGGCTTTCCAATCATAAAAACAATTGAGGAAAAAAACATGACGGGCATGCAATAAACCGTCGACAAGTCGTGAAATAAAAGTAATATGAAAAGCCACAATCACCCACAAGCAAGAAGCAAGCCGAGGCCAACCATCAATTTGTGAGACTTCTTCATGATAGCACAATCGAGAGCTAAAAGGTTGGGAAACACATTTGAAATTCCTTCACGGACATACTGTACTTCAGCAAAACGAACACCAACACGACTAAGACAGACCAAAGCAGTCAAAGAGAGCATCGAGCAGGCAGACTGGAAAGTGTCTCACCCTGGACAGATGGCAACTTGAACATCACAAGCTACTCAGAGCTCCTTAACTATGATGTCACATATCGTGACTCGTGAGTGAGTACTAATAAATACGATTAGAACATGCATACATGAGGTATGGGTGTTCAATTACAATAAGATTTTCATCATTTTTCAAAACACATCAGAAGTAGCAGGTAAACTGAGTGTTCATCCAACCTGTCATTTGCATTTTATTCAAATAAAGTGTGAATGCATTTGCCATTATTATCATTTGCCAGAATGGTTGGTTATCGCTTGCTTTTTTTGTTTTTCCATAATTAACTTTACCTGATATCTTCACAAAAAACAAAACCAATTTAGGAAATTTCTACCTGCACTGTCCAGTATCCAAGTATTTATTTCACTGTCACACTGGTTATGACTGAAATTACTGAATCTCTTTCCAAATACTGGTTTTGGAGCGTATAACACTGGTTTTGGATCGTATAAAACATTGTCCTTGAATCGTATAAAACATTGTCCTTGAATCAGCCACCACGAATTGTGATATGAATCGAATCACTGCTAAAATGAATTGTTACACCCCTAGTGGTTAGTACGCTGCGTTGTGGCCGCAGCAACCCCCGGTTGAAATCTGGGTCACGGCAGGTACAAAGTCCTCCAATGACTATTTTTTTTTTATGTTTTGTATTTTTTTTTTATTTTATTGAATTTTTTAAAAATTGTTTATTTTTTTTAATGTTTTATTTTTTATTATCTTTAGTGCTGCTGCCACTGCTGGTGGCATCCTAACAATCCTCCATTGGGGCTTGCAGAGGAGGTGGTGTCTGCATGGGGCTAGTGGAGGAATGGAAAACGTGTCTGACTGGATCAGAAGATTCGAGGTTCGACTCCTGGCTAACTCGGTCGTCGTTTAGCATGTGGTGGTCTACCCGAGCCACAATTGCTGTGTTGGAGATGTTCACCTGAAACGTCTGGGTTACGCTAACTCACGCAACACTGTCAACATGGTCAGGTCTTTCCATGACAATATCTAACTTAATGGTAACCCCTGAAGTTAAGAACTCTTTGAAGTCCGACATCATATTAGTTATTTTCAAAGTTCATAATTTGCAATATAGGAAATAAAAGGCCAACTTCACATCTAATAAAGACTACTGGGGCGGACATAGAATTTCCACATTCGAAGTTTTGCCTTCTCAGTGATTCTCACTGTCGGTGATACCCTGATTGAGATAAATAGAAGCACAAATGGAATCATGAGTGCTTTTGGTGGTCTATCTCCAGAAAACAAGTGTAGCGGACATGCACACCGCAACCTTCTTTATATTTTTGCGCATCTGGTTTTTCTTCAACTGAACCTGCTTCTTTCCCACTTGAGGTCCGGAGGAAGACCACCCCAAAGATCAGCTGATCTGCGTTCGTGAGTTCACACTGCAATCCTTACTATGATGTACAACATCAATGCGTCATAATTGTGGGGAAAATACTAGCTTCCTACGAAATCCCAACTTTGCCTTCTGTCGCTCTGACTCAACGCATTAAACGCTCACACGCTCATTTAGTTTAGTCAAGCGACGACACACGATGTCCTCTTCCAATTTTCGTACGCCTTATTTTCTTTCTTTCGTTTACCCTTAGTGTTATGTTCTTGTTGTAGTTTGCAGTTGTGTGTTTCATTAAATATAACATAAAATTCCACTCGTGGTCGTATTTTGTGTGTGTTCTGAATTTAAGTCAACCTCTGTAACCTCGGACTCAAAATGTCGTAGTGTGGAGCAACCTTCAGATTCTGAGACTGATTAAAAATGTTTGTCGGCATTTCGCCTAAAGTTAAACTTGAAATATTTGTTGGGGTGCCCTTTTCAAGACATTAGTTTGATTTTTAACAATTCAATCAAAATTACGATAAACCGGAAGTAACGCAAACGTCGATCCCGCCTTCTTACTTTATTCTAAATTAATTACAATTCTTATTTCATACACAATCGCAACAGTATTGGTGCTGTTGAGGAGATTTCAAGTTTTGAATTCAGAACACACAAAAATACAAGCTATTTCAGTAAAATCGACACGTCGCCCGCCATCTTGTGTGTGGCATGTCAAATGTAATCTGTGTTGAGCAGCATTCCGTACAGTCGACACAGCGTTGTAAATGCTTGCAAACGTGAGAATAGTAAGATTTGCCTCTCAGTAAAACTAGAGTGTTCATTCCTTTGTGTGGGGAGACAACACGTGGTATCTGCGGCGACCGCCATTTTGTCTTTCTGCTTTGTGCGACATTTGTGCCTTTTGCATTGCTTCGCCATGTGGTCGTTCGCGTCACACTTAGAGGCCTCCGTAGTCCGCCATCTTTGGCGTCCACGTGACATCATGTGGCTCTTCTTCGGTTGGTCTTTGCGGTCGACTGCCACCTCATGGACGTTTGGGTCATGACGTAACCTGTGACCTCCCCCCTCTCAAAGTTAGCCATTAGCCACCTACCCGCTAGCAAGCTACTGACGATCGCCGACAAAGACGCTGATCGATGATTGTTACTTTGGGAACAATAAACTTAGCCTGTCTGTTGCACCACCACATAGCCTGTCTGTTGCACCACATTATGATTTTCTGCTGTTTCGCGAGTGCTTTTTTGACTAGTTTTAACCACGCTGCGCGACGCAATTGCTTTTATTTATTTAAAAGCTTCAGTTTGTGATCGCTTTCAAAACGCCGAGAGCCGCGATTGGTTTCATTAAGTCAAAGGTTTCTTTTTCTTTTTCTCTCGTTTGCAAAACGGCTAAAGCCATTCAATCCAACCGCGCAACGATCGCGATTGTGATGGATTGAAACGTTCCCGTTGTCGCTCGTTTGCTTCAACACAACTGCAACAATTGTACGATTGAAGCGTTGTGCCATTTTTATTTTAAACCAATTTTGAGACTTACAACGTGAGAGTATGACAAGCTTTAGCAACGAAAGGCCCTGCATCACCCAAGCGAGAAACGCCATCTTACGTTCGCGTACGTGCACTGCACATTACAGTAACCACATTTTGTGGTTTAATTCATTGCTTGTCTATTTTCAATCACTTTGGGTGACACGTGCCAAAACTTTGAACATTTGCTGGAAAAAACTGACACCTGGTCCGGTTCGCTCGAACGCGACAAGCCCAAAAGTCAGGTATCCTCCTTTGCAACCCCACAAGGGGTCGCTAACAAAGAATTGGGTACGACTGCACATGCTATCCTTGAGATCATCCGCAGCTTGGAATGGATAATGGAAAGCAAGACCCACGACAACCCCTGCTTGGAGGCCACGTCCCCGAGCTCTGTTCTGACTCCGACGTCTCCAAATAGCGATGACAAGCGTCCCGTCCAACTGACTGGGCAAGCACATAACTGACCACTGCGATGACCAGGGAACACCCGTTACTAAAATCAAAATTCGCAGCCCAAAACCCAGTTCGACAATCCGACCTCGACAGTCTCCGACCGTGTCCTGTGACTCACTGAATGACTTCAGCTACCTCCATCCATCCATCCATTTTCTGAGCCGCTTCTCCTCACCTGGGTCGCGGGCGTGCTGGAGCCTATCCCAGCTATCTTCGGGCAGGAGGCGGGGTCCACCCTGAACTGGTTGCCAGCCAATCGCAGGGCACACAAAAACAAACAACCATTCGCACTCACATTCACACCTCCGGGCAATTCAGAGTTGTCAATTAACCTACCATGCATGTTTTTGGGGAAAAAAGACAAGCAGGCATTTCAGCGTCTTCTCGGTAAACTCACCGCTAATGTTGCAGTATTTTGGAATGCAGTACGGCATTATCACTGTCCGTACCTCTTGGATGTTGAACAAACTTCTCGTCTGCCAGGCAGGAGTCAACACAAATCATGTCCCTTCCGGTGGATGGTGCAAAATGGATGCAAACTGTATGTCTAAAACGTTGCTGTAAAAGTAAAATAAATCAATATGGTGTTCTATTTGTCAGCTCTTATGGGTTTTGGCCAGCTGAACTAATTAATTACTACCTATGAAGCCATAATTTTAAGGACAGTGTCCCTTTAAGGCTTAAAGAAAAAAATTATGTGGAAATTCTTTCCATGATTTTTTTTTTTAAAGTTTGTGGAGTTGTTTTTTTCCCAGTGGCACAATCCTTTCTTCACCTCATGTATGTTCTTAATTTCCCACATTTTCTCTTCATTTAAATAATCTCTTTTGCTACGAGAAAGACACCTAACCCCACATTGTTTTTATTTACACATTAATCGAAACTTTTGTGAAAGTAATCCCGCTCATTTGTTCACGTCAAATAATATGTATCCCTGAATTGCTTAAACTGTAAATCAGCCGAGTCGCGAGCTGGCATTGCTGATGCATTCCGGTGAAATGAAGTGGGCAAAAGACTCCTCGTTAGTATAGTGGACAGTATCTCCGCCTGTCACGCGGAAGACCGGGGTTCGATTCCCCGACGGGGAGTTGGTTTCATGTGGTCTTTAGCTTTTGGTGGGGCTCTTCTTTGCGGGAAAACAAAAAAGTCCATCAGCCTTGTTTCCAAAGAGGGACCATACGTGTGTTCGGCGAACATAACAACCACTGCACGACTGAAATTGTTACGCTCGTGCGATCTGTCAGCAGGACCAGCAAACCGCATTGCTCGCTGGCATTGGCGTTCAGGTGCATTGAGATGTGCTTGACACTCAGTGACCCTTAGGCAACAGGCTCCTCGTTAGTATAGTGGACAGTATCTCCGCCTGTCACGCGGAAAACCGGGGTTCGATTCCCCGACGGGGAGTTGGTTTCATGTGGTATTTAGCTTTTGGTGGAGCTCTTCTTTCGGGGAAAACAAAAAAGCCCATCAGCCTTGTTTCAAAGAGGGACCATATCTCCGCCTGTCACGCGGAAAACCGGGGTTCGATTCCCCGACGGGGAGTTGGTTTCATGTGGTATTTAGCTTTTGGTGGAGCTCTTCTTTGCGGGAAAACAAAAAAGCCCATCAGCCTTGTTTCCAAAGAGGGACCATACGTGTGTTCGGCAAACATAACAACCACTGCACGACTGAAATTGTTACGCTCGTGCTATCTGTTAGCAGGACCAGCAAACCGCATTGCAAGCTGGCATTGGCGTTCAGGTTCGTTGAGATGTGCTTGACACTCAGTGACCGTTGGGCAACAGACTCCTCGTTAGTATAGTGGACAGTATCTCCGCCTGTCACGCGGAAGACCGGGGTTCGATTCCCCGACGGGGAGTTGGTTTCATGTGGTCTTTAGCTTTTGGTGGGGCTCTTCTTTGCGGGAAAACAAAAAAGCCCATCAGCCTTGTTTGGAAAGAGGGACCTTACGCGTGTTCGGCGAACATAACAACCACTGCACGACTGAAACTGTTACGCTCATTCTATCTGTCAGCAGAACAAGCCAACTGCCTCGCAAGCTGGCATTACTGATGCGTTCAGGTTCATTGACGTGTGCTTGACACTCGGTGAAGGTAAGGTAAAAGACTCCTCATTAGTATAGTGGACAGTATCTCCGCCTGTCACGTGGATGACAGGGGTTCGATTTCCTGACGGGTGGTGAGTTCATTTGGTCTTTGGCTTTTCGTGGGGCTCTTCTTTGTGGGAAAACAAAAAAATCCCATCAGCCTCGATTCCAAAGAGGGACCTTGCACGTGTACGGTGAACATAACAACTAATAGTGTTTAGACACTACCAAAGCATCCCACTGCACCCCTCATCAGTAACACTGCCTTGCGCATTTCCCACATCCTGTCCGGCCCTTTTCTGTCCTCTCTTGTCCAATTGCTTAGTTGTTGTATGTCCTCACCAGGTGCCCCCCTGTCCACAAATAAGAACACAATTTGAGGTTTGTAACGTTACTTGTGATCAAATATCTAGACTGTCTAACGATTTTCTTTGACTGGCAATCTCTGTGGAGATATTTTGGCTCAGTCGTCCTTGGAGAATTGTTTGAATTCAGCAAAAATGGAGGGCTTTCAACCATGAACGCCCCTTTCTAAGGTCATGCCACTGCATTTCAATCTGATTCAAATTTGGACTTTGACAAGGCCACTCAAAAACCTTCATTTTGTCGTTTTAAGCCATTCAGAAGTTGATTGGGTGGTGTGTTTTGGATCGTTGTCCTGCTGCAGCCGTTTTTGCTCAGTCTATTCCTGATTGTGGTGGCACGGTGGACGACTGGTTAGAGCGTCTGCCTCACAGTTCTGAGGACTGGGGTTAAATCCCAGGCCCCGTCTGTGTGGAGTTTGCATGTTCTCCCCGTGCCTGCGTGGGTTTTCTTTGGTCACTCTGGTTTCCTCCCACATCCCAAAAACATGCATGGTAGGTTAATCGACAACTTTAAATTGCCCGTAGGTGTGAATGTGAGTGCGAATGGTTGTTTGTATGTGCCCTGCGATTGGCTGGCAACCAGTTCAGGGTGTACCCCGCCTCCTGCCCGATGATTGCTGGGATAGGCTCCAGCATGCCCGCGACCCTAGTGAGGAGAAGCGGCTCAGAAAATGGAGGGATGAAAATATGGAAGTCGACACACACCTGGTACCATTTCACTTTTTAACCAACAACACATGCATTGGACCCTCCAGAAACAACATTTGCTTTATTCACTTAAATGACTTCATGAAGAAGCTGTTTGCGGACCAGACTTAGTGATCATGTGTGTGCGTGCGACACGATAGGGCGAGGGCTAATGTTGCCATATCCATGACCAAAACAACAATAGAAACATCTACAACTTACCGCAAGTTGTTTTCTCAACTTAGAAGTGGGCTGAAATATCCCAGTTTTAGCGGTCACAATTTAAGAGCTGCATGACAAAGCTGTTGTTTTTTTTGGAGTCTGTAAAGTAAACATACTTGCGGGGCTGTTACCTCCCCACGCCCCAAAAAATGAGTCATTTTGATTGGATCGCGAAGGCTACTGCGCGGTCATGTGACTGCCTTGAGTCATCTGATTGGTGAATTGGAGTCAAATGACACTAGTGATCACGATGGATAGGTGCAACAGCGCCCTATGAGGAAGTAGAAGATGGAGTCAAAAATAGACACGCACACGCAGGAATGGATAAATAAAAGTAGCGAACGGCATGTCGATCATTGTAACGGAGTAAAAGTATCGAACCTTCTTCACATAAATACTCAAGTCAAAAGTGTGATGCATTTAAAGTACTCTGACAAGTACAGTTAATCTAAAATGTTACTTGAGTAAATGTAACGGAGTAAATATAGCACGTTACTACCCACCTCTGTGTAAAACAAAACACTTTCTGTCCAGTTCATGAATGGATACCACTTACAGCACTGGTGTCAAACTCAAGGCCCGGGGGCCAGATCCGGCCAGCCACATAATTTTGTATGGCCCGCGAAAGCAAATCATGTGTCTCAACTTCCATGATTCTTGCTAAAATCTGTTCCAAATTTTTGTAAAATATTCATACGTAATAAATAGTAATGAACTATTGTAAGCATGTTTTGCATCCAAACCCCTTTTACAGTTCCTTGAACAATAGTTGAACAAACAATTATCCTTGACTTCTGATTTCAAAACTAGTTATCCATCAATTTGTTGTCTATGTGTAATAATATGATGAGGCGATTCAACATTGATATGGTTTTACAATTATAATGGCCTTCTGAGGAAAACCGTATCTACAATGTATCTACACTACTGCCTTACAGAAAGGCGTATTCCATTACTAACAAGATAATTAGGACGGCCAGTTAGAGAGTTTGACACCACTGCCTTATGGAAACAGCACAATATATACATTTTCCATTACTTCAAGATAATGAGCACGGCCAGGAAGCGAAGTATAATAATAGATCCGTGACGAATATTTTATAAAACATACGTTGCTTCCCCCAACCCTCTCCTACATGCTAGCATCCGACAACAGAGGTTGACAAATATTTTTTTATAGTCCTCACCGGAAATATCCTCACGACTCGGTAAACACACGGGCTTGATTGTCCTTGCCAGGATAATTAGTGAGCCATGTCATGGAACAATATGTGTGGACCCCATGGGTGTTTTCTGGTCGAAATCTTGCAGTATTTTGGTTTGCAGTATGGCATTATCACTCTCCGTACCCTCTTGGATGTTGAACGAACTTCTCGTCTGCCATGCAGGAGTCAACACAAATCATGTCCCTTCCGGTGGATGGTGCAAAATGGATGCGAACTGTATGTCGAAAACGTTGCTGTAAAAGTAAAATAAATCAATATGGTGGTCTATTTGTCAGCTCTTATGGGCTTTGGCCAGCTGAACTAATTAATTACTACCTATAAAGCCATACTTTTAAGGACGGTGTCCCTTTAAGCCTTAAAGAAAAACATTTGCGGAAATTATTTCCATGTTACTTTTTTTTTTTTTTTTTTTTCGTGGAGTTGTTTTTTTCCCAGTAGGACAATATTTTCTTCACCTCATGTATTTTCTTAATTTCCCACATTTTCTCTTCATTTAAATAATCTCTTTTGCTCCGAGAAAGACCCCTAACCCCGCATTGTTTTTATTAACACATTAATAGAAACTACAGATGGCACTGCCCTAACATCGCAAACATTCAGCCTGTTCTGCCCACACGGTTTGTTTGAACTGCCCCGTTATGACCAACAGCCTCACGACAAACCTGTCTTACTCCCGAATGTGACAGATGATATTGAAGTAGACTGCTGATACAAGCTTGTTGACAAAAGAGAACTTTATTGGCAGAACTACAAATGCGGCAAGTAGCAGAGTTCCAGTCGACATTGGTGGCTCCGAAATCTAAAGGGACTACATGCCGTCTTCTAACGCCTACATGTTTATTCTGGATCACATATTTTCCATTTTACCCCAAAGAGACAAAGTTTTCTCACAGTCTATTTCAATCAATCATTAGCTTGTTTGATATGCACATTACAAAAACATTGCACATTATTGCTACAAGTGTTGAAGCATGAGAGCGAATTTTCAACATTTGTTCACAGGAAGCCTTTAGGAAGGTACACAGAATGTAGATTTAAAATCAGCATTGGGAGATTCAGGTCACGAAGGGGGAAAAGGATGGAATAGGTGGCAATTCACAAAGTTATTGTTACACTATACGGGACTAAGGTATGTAGGGGAGAAGAAACAGAAAAAGGAAAGAGAGAAAATAAGAAAGTGGTTTGATAAAAAAGAGGAAGAAGGACAAGTCAGAAAGACTGAGCCTTTGCTTCCTGAGTTACACCATCTAAAAGACAGACTAGTTGTAGAAATAAAACTTATAAAGAATCCGCAGTCAACTCTAAAATCGTTGAAAAAGAACAAGATCTGTGTACAGTCTTCTTCTTTTCCTTTCGGCTTGTCGCGTTAGGGGTCGCCACAGCGCGTCATCCTTTTCCATGTAAGCCTATCTCCTGCATCCTCCTCTCGAACACCAACTGTCATTATGTCTTCCCTCACGACATCCATCAACCTTCTCTTTGGTCATCCTCCAGCTCTCTTTCCTGGCAGCTCCATCCTCATCATCCTTCTACCAATATACTCACTATTTCTCCTCTGGACGTGTCCAAACCATTGAAGTCTGGTCTCTCTAACTTTGTCTCCAAAACATCGAACCTTGGCTGTCCCTCTGATGAGCTCATTTCTAATTTTATACAACCTGGTCACTCCAAGAGCGAACCTCAACATCTTCATTTCCGCCACCTCCAGCTCTGCTTCCTGTTGTCTCTTCAGTGCCACTGTCTCTAATCCATACATCATGGCTGGCCTCACCACTGTTTTATAAACTTTGCCCTTCATCCTAGCAGAGACTCTTCTGTCACATAACACACCTGACACCTTCCTCCACCTGTTCCAACCTGCTTGGACCCGTTTCTTCACTTCCTGACCACACTCACCATTGCTCTGGACGGTTGACCCCAAGTATTTAAAGTCCTCAACCCTTGCTATCTCTTCTCCCTGTAGCCTCATTCTTCCCCCACCATCCTCTCATTCATGCACATATATTCTGTTTTACTTCAGCTAATCTTAATTCCTCTTCTTTCCAGTGCATGCCTCCATCTTTCTAACTGTTCCTCCAGCTGCTCCCTGCTTTCATTGCAGATCACAATGTCATCTGCAAACATCATGGTCCACGGGGATTCCAGTCTAACCTCATCTGTCAGCCTATCAATCACCACTGCAAAAAGGAAGGGGCTCAGGGCTGATCCCTGATGCAGTCCCACGTCCACCTTAAATTCTTCTGTCACACCTACAGCAACCCTTACCGCTGTTCTGCTGCCCTCGTACATGTCCTGTATTATTCGAACATACTTCTCTGCCACTGCAGACTTCCGCATGCAGTACCACAGTTCCTCTCTGGGTACTCTGTCATCGGCTTTCTCTAGATCTACAAAGACCCAATGTAGCTCCTTCTGACCTTCTCTGTACTTTTCCATTAACATCCTCAAGGCAAATAATGCATCTGTGGTACTCTTTCTAGGCATGAAACCATACTGTTGCTCGCAAATACTCATTTCTGTCCTGAGTCTAGCCTCCACTACTCTTTCCCATAACTTCATTGTGTGGCTCATCAACTTTATTTCTCTATAGTTGCCACAGCTCTGCACATCACCTTTGTTCTTAAAAATGGGCACCAGTACACTTTTCCTCCATTCCTCAGGCATCTTCTCACGCACTAAAATTCTATTGAACAAGCTGGTCAAAAACTCCACAGCCACCTCTCCTAGACGCTTCCATACCTCCACAGGAATGTCATCAGGACCAACTGCCTTTCCATTTTTCATTCTCTTTAATGCCTTTCTAACTTCCCCCTTACTAATCATTGCCACTTCCTGGTCCACCACACTTGCCTCTTCTACTCTCCCTTCTCTATCATTTTCCTCACTCATCAACTCCTCGAAGTATTCTTTCCATCTAGCAAGCACACTGCTGGCACCAGTCAACATATTTCCATCTCTATCCTTAATCACCCAAACCTGCTGCACATCCTTCCCATCTCTATATCTATGTCTGGCCAACCTGTATAAATCCTTTTCTCCTTCTTTAGTGTCCAACCTGCCATGCATGTCATCATATGCCTCTTGTTTTGCCTTTGCCACCTCTACCTTTGCCCTGTGTCGCATCTCAATGTATTCCTTTCCTCGGTCCTCTCAGTGTCCCACTTCTTCTTAGCTAACCTTTTTCCTTGTATGATTTCCTGTACTGTGAGGTTCCACCACCAAGTCTCCTTCTCTCCTTTCCTGCCAGAAGATACACCACCGAGAGCCTGTATCACCTCTTCCCGAAAAGCTGCACAACACTCCTCCTGTCTCAGCTTCCACCACACGGTTCTCTTCTCTGCCTTTGTCTTCCTAATTTTCCTCCCCACCACCAGAGTCATCTTACACACCACCATCCTATGCTGTCTAGCCACACTCTCCCCTACCACTACCTTACAGTTGGTAACCTCCTTCAGATTACACCATCTGCACAAGATGTAATCCACCTGTGTGCTTCTACCTCCGCTCTTGTAGGTCACCCTATGTTCGTGCCTCTTCTGGAAAAAAGTGTTCACTACACCCATTTGCATCCTTGTTGCAAAGTCTACCACCATCTGTCCCTCCAAGTTCCTTTCCTGGATGCCGTACTTACCCATCACTTCTTCATCACCCCTCTTACCTTCACCAACATGTCCATTACAATCTGCACCAATTACGACTCTCTCTCTGTCTGGGATACTCAGAACTACATCATCTAGCTCCTTCCAGAATTTCTCTTTCACCTCTCGGTCACATCCTCCCTGTGGGGCGTAGCCACTAATCACATTACACATAACACCCTCAATTTCAAATTTCAGCCTCATCACTCGATCTGATACTCTTTTCACCTCCAAGACATTCTTAGCCAACTCTTCTTTTAAAATAACCCCGACTCCATTTCTCTTCCCAGCTACACCTTGGTAAAATAATTTAAACCCTGCCCCGAAACTTCTAGCCTTACTGCCTTTCCACCTGGTCTCCTGGACACACAATATATCAACCTTTCTCCTCATCATCATGTCAACAAACTCCCGAGATTTTCCTGTCATAGTCCCAACATTCAAAGTCCCCACATTCAGTTCAAGGCTCTGTGTTTTCCTCTTCTCTTTCTGCCGAAGAACCCGCTTTCCACCTCCTCTTCTTCTTTGACTTCGACCCACAGTAGCTGAATTTCCAACGGCGCCCCGCAGGTTGACGGCACCGGTGGCAGACGTTGTTAACCCGGGCCACGACCGATCTGGTATGGAATTCTTTGGATGAACGCTCATATTTGTTTAGCAAGGTTTTAATCCGGATGCCCTTCCTGACGCAACCCTCTGCATTTATCCGGGCTTGGGACCGGCCTACAGTTTGCACTGACTTGTGCCCCCCATAGGGCTGCATTTGTATATTTTCAGTAATAATGGTTGAAAATAGTTAAATATTTCACGAGTGGTTGGTTTTGCTTTCACTCTGTCGTTTTTTGCATTAATTCTTGGGCAGAGCATGCTTACTGTTTTTGGATTTAACTTGAAATGTTTAATGGCAAATATTCATGTCTTTTGACGTTTCTGGCATGTCTTTAATCGATTATGTCTCGTGGGGATGTGGCGCTGCTGACCTCGACTCGGGACGTTGTGAGTCGGTTGGGAGAATACTTCGAAGACCTACTCAATTCCACCTCCCAATCACGCCCAATCACGCCCTTCCAGGTCTCACTGTCATTGCCCATGTGAGCATTGAAGTCCCCCAGCAAAACGATGGAGTCCCCAGCGGGAGCGCTCTCCAGCAGCCTCTCCAAGGACTCCAAAAAGGGTGGAGACTCTGAACTCCTGTTTTTTGCAAAGGCGCAAACAACAGTCAGGACCCGTCCCCCCACCCGAAGGCGGAGGCAGGCTACCCTCTCGTCCATCGGGGTGAACCCCAACATACAGGCGCCGAGCAGGTGTGAGTAAACTTATTGCCGAGCAGGTGTGGGTATACTTATTGCCGCCCACCTCGGCGCCTCTCACCGTGGGCAACTCCAGAGTGGAAGAGAGTCCAACCCCTCTCAAGAGGACTGGTACCAGAGCCCAAGCTGCGTGTGGAGGCGAGTCCGACTATATCTAGTCGGAACTTCTCGACCTCACACACCAGCTCGGGGTCTTCCCTGCCAGAAAGGTGACATTCCACGTCCATTGAGCCAGCTTCTGTAGCTGGGGATCGGATCGCCAAGGTCCCTGCCTTCGGCCACCGCCCAGCTTGCACTGCACCCGACCCCTATGGCCCCTCCCACAGGGGGACCCTCCCGGGCTGTGCCTGGCCCGGTCAACAGCCGCTCGCTTTCGAGCCCCACCTCCAGGCTAAAGGAAGAACCGAGCCCGAGTCACCAGAACTTTAGTCAGTGACACAAACTATTGAGCTATTTTGCACATGAACAAGACTCGCTGCGAGCAGGGTTCGAACCTGCGTGGGAAGATCCCATTGGATTTCAAGTCCAACGCCTTAACCACACGGCCATCGCAGCCACATGGGGTAAGTGCAAAAAGTCATTTATAGGAGTATTTTATAGTCATTTGAGGACTGAGTGTACTTATTTTACTTTGTCTGTATTTGATGAAAATGGGTTTGGCTGACTCAATTATATCACATTACACGGAACTACTAAATTTGAGTTGGCGTTACACAAATAAAATTGATGGAAAACCTGCCCAAAATGTATTTCTGTTCATCCAATGAGTCATTTTTTTTTGAGTGAAGGTTACACTTCTGTAATGTACATTTCCGCCAAGGGAGGAAGATATGATGAAGGTCAAACTACACTTTCATCTCTGTCATGTTTTACAGTTCAGGGACCTTGAGTCCACCTGTTTGTGCAATTAAAAAAAGACACTTGCTTCATGAAAAGAAACTATACTTTAAACTCTGGAGTGTATCTTCACTCGATACATAAAACTATTTGTTTCTAATACGTTTTATCATAGAAAACGAGACACACGTCCATCCATCCATTTTCTGAGCCACTTCTCCTCACTAGGGTCGCGGGCGTGCTGGAGCCTATCCAAGCTGTCATCGGGCAGGAGGCGGAGTACACCCTGAACTGGTTGCCAGCCAATTGCAGAGCTCATACAAACAACCATTCACACTCACAGTCACACCTACGGGCAAATTAGAGTCACCAATTAATGCATGTTTTTGGGATGTGGGAGGAAACCGGAGTGCCCGGAGAAAACCCACGCAGGCACGGGGAGAACATGCAAACTCCACACAGGCGGTGCCGGGGATCGAACACGGGCCCACAGAACTGTGTGGCTGACGCAAAGTTCTGTCGGAGGTAAGAATTGAAACTCCTTCTGACAGGGGATTCTGCCAGACATTCCCAGCAGACCACAATACGTTTGGGCCTGCCACGTCGGACCGGTATCTTTCCCCACCATCGGAACCAACTCACCACCAGGTGGTGATCAGTTGACAGCTCCGCGCCTTATGATGGATACCCTTATGGTTGAACATGGTGTCCGTTATGGACAATCCGTGATGAGCACAGAAGTCCAATAACTGAACACCGCTCGGGTTCTGATCGGGGGAGACATTCCTCCCAATCACGCCCTTCCAGGTCTCACTGTCATTGTCCATGTGAGCATTGAAGTCCCCCAGCAGAAGGATGGAATCCCCAGCGGGAGCGCTCTCCAGCAGCCCCTCCAAGGACTCCAAAAAGGGTGGGGACTCTGAACTCCTGTTTTGTGCATAGGCGCAAACAACAGTCAGGACCCGTCCCCCCACCCGAAGGCGGAGGCAGGCTACCTGGGTGAACCCCAACGTACAGGCGCCATGGGTATACTTATTGCCGCCCGGCTCGGCACCTCTCACCGTGGGCAACTCCAGAGTGGAAGAGATTCCAACCCCTCTCGAGAGGACTGGTACCAGAGCCCAAGCTGCGTGTGGAGGCGAGTCCGACGAGATTTAGTCGGAACTTCTCGACCTCACACACCAGCTCGGGCTTCTTCCCTGCCAGAGAAGTGACATTCCACGTACCCAAGAGCCAGCTTCTCTAGCCGGGGGTTGGAACGCCAAGGTCCCTACCCAGCTCGCACTGCACCCAACCCCTATAGCCCCTCCCACAGTTGGTGAGCCCATTGGAAGTAGAATGAATGCTTTTTGTCTAAAACGTCGCCAAGGTTGTCATGTGCAATAGCTCTGAGTAGGTGGCAGTTGCAATTTGAGATTCGGAGCCAACTGTTGGAACCGGAAGTCTTTTTCGTGTCTGACAATCGACGAAACGAATGCATTATTTTCGTCAAGAACAACTTGTAATTATGTTTACTTTTGATTTTTTTTAATTTGTCCAATCATTTCTCTTCAACCCGAATGGGTGGACTCTAACTTGCCAGTAGGTTTGAATGTGAGAGCGAATGGTTGTTTGTTTCTATATGCCCTACAATTGGCTGCCGACCGGTTCAGGGTGTACCCCGCCTCCCGCCCGAAGATAGCTGGGATAGGCTCCAGCACCCCGCGACCCTTGTGAGGAGAAGCGGTAAAGACAATGGATGGATGGAGGGAGGTTTATGTTTCTGGGTGTTAATGAGCTCCCTTTCAACTTATTTAATCGTCTCTCGATGGCGCTGTGCATTATGGGTATCCATTTACTGTCTCAATTTAAACTGAAATTCTCAAATAGGAAGCATATTTGTTCATGTATTAGCACACAGTAGCGTATCAACTAGCGTATGTTCCGGCTTGCCCGTTGTGTGTATGGTTGTTCACATGCTCATGATGACACCGTCGCTTGACATAGCGTGCGCGTGAATGACTTGTGTGCTCGCGCCATGTACAGCTCATACTTAACTGGCAGGTGAGACACCATGATCAAGAAGGTGGTTCACCCAGGATGAGGCTCAGCCATTGCACTCCGGTTGTGCTGACTCCTGCGAATTCCCCAAATGTGGGAATCTCGCCTGTCTTCGCGATCTCCCCTGATCATTGGTTAATGAAAAAGAAGACAGTGTATTTACTAGTGATGTAGTTGTGTGGTAATTACGCATGGTACTATGTTACCGATAGTGATGAGTGTTTGAGGATACTGAATCATTCAGAACTGTTCATCAAAAACATCCGTTCACGTTCAGTTCTTTTTCACATAGTCATTCAAATGCTTTCTTATTCAGTTAATCATCCATCCTCTAGGCTCACATTCACTCAACACATTCACCGAAGGACTATGCGTTGTTGTTGTCATGTATTGTAAACTAGGAAAGGTGGGGAGATTATTTATTTACAAAAACAAAAAGGCTAAATTATGACCTACCTATCACTCTCAGAAAGCTCTCGAACACCCGCTTCGGTTGCGACTCGTGAACTTGCGTGCATCGAGGTCAGATAGCGACCATCCTTCCACGTCCCCTGACATCCAGCTCGGCTCTCGCCACCCGGCGTGACTTTTCTGCATCCACCGCGGTGAACAGCATCGCTGACACCAGCACCTGTGCTTCCTGTTTACCCACCTTAATGTTATTGTTATATAATCAGTGTAAAGCGTCTTTGAGTGTCTAGAAAAGCGCAATAGGTTTAATCTGTTATTATTATTATTATTATTATTGAAGAAAAAGCTAAACAATGGGAACGTCAACCTCCCCAATATGGCCACTAAGTAGGCACGTTGGTTAGCCGGGCTGTTACAGTGAGCTTGCGTGTCTCGTCTTCATAATTATCATATTATGTGACAGGATGAGAATGTTGGAGTATGTCAAATGTAGGTGGATTTTTTGTTTGTGTTAAAAAAAATAAAGTTGAATTGTTTGAATTTTAGACCGTCTGTTAAAATGGCATGGCGGACAATGACATGGTCCGCTTCGCTGTGACCAAAGCAGTTTGCTGTTGTTTCTCTTCAGATTGCATAAATCTTTTGTCTTTTGCTAAAGATTTCTGTGGGGAGCAACAACAAGAGTCTATCTCAGTTGTTTTGATGCTGTGTGAAAAATCAAAATGCTTTTCTAGTGGTTTTATATGCATATGGTATTTACAATTATAATATAGTGTTAGGTGCTAATGGGTACAGTAGTCATTGTGTATGTACTAATCCACAATAATCAGAAAATTGTAATAAGATGTCATTCACAGAATTATTTTGTTCTTTTTCAAGGAATCAGTTTTTGTTTAAGAACAATATTGTGTTAATCTTTTTTGCCTTTAATGAACTTCTTCTGTGACTTTTTAACTGCGCGGCTTTTGAAAACATCCTCTCGGCTGGCACTGATGCTGCATGTTACTTGTCCGCTATACCCCATTCTTCTGCGATTCTGGTTAATTATGCACAAATATGACCCTTAGTGGTTTCTCCAGGAAGAGAGAAACCTTTTGAACCTTGGCACGGCAGTCTTCATCAAGAGTTGGTAGTTTCTTCTCCATTAAAGACTTTGTATTTAGAATTTTGTGCCTGGGGTCGACTGTCCTCACAAAATTCCCGAAGCTGTCATCAACCATCACGGAAAGAGGTTGCAGGTCTTGTACAATCGTTTCTGCCAGGATCTCCTCTGCTCTTGGCGAATCAGGTAAGTGAAATAATAAATTAAATAAGAATGAAGCACATCTATGTGATAGTGTTCCTTCCACAGTTAACACAAAAGGGTAATAATATTCAATTATGAGCCAGATTATATTCAGTATATTTATTTCTATTCCATCCATTCATCCATTTTCTTAGCCGCTTCTCCTCACTAGGGTCGTGGGCGTGCTGGAGCCAATCCCAGCTATCATCGGGCAGGAGGCGGGGTACACCCTGAACTGGTTGCCAGCCAATCGCAGGGCACACATAAACAAACAGCCATCCACACTCACATTCATACCTACGGGCAATTTAGAGTCTTCAATCAACCTACCATGCATGTTTTTGGGATGTGGGAGGAAACCGGAGTGCTCGGAGAAAACCCATGCAGGCACGGGGAGAAAATGCAAACTCCACCCAGGTGGGGCTGGAACTCCGGTCCTCAGAACTGTGAGGTAGACGCTCTAACCAGTCGCCCAACTGTGCCGCCTTTTTTTCTATTCCAGTAAATGTATTCATTTAAATAAGATTTTAATGTACTGTAAATTCCATGGTATTACACATTCATAAAGGTCTTAGCATAATTGATATTTTTTATTTGTGTCAATTCACTAAAATACAGTTTAAATTTGAAAATGAATATTATTAATGGTAAAGTATTATCCACACCTGGATATTCTTTGCCATGCTGAAAAGCTTCCGCCAATGACCTCTGCCCCTGCATTACGGGTCTGGCAGCAGAGCCACGGGGCAGGGCCGGGGGGATATCTCTCCTCCTCTCCCCATTTCCGGAGGTCTGCGTTTTCTTTCGCGTGGTTTTTCATGTGTTTATATAGATTTGTGGTGTTGCCACTGCACCTTACAGACTTTTTGCAAAAAGTGCCGCATCAGTTTACCTTGCACTGGCGAATCTAACTCCAATGTCGGTCTCCTGTCTCTCTCATGACTTTATGTGTCGTCTGTTAAGATTATGGTGACACCGTCCAACCCACGCACCGTGTGTATGCTTGTTTTCATGTGCTTCACTGACTCAACATTAGCCATTAGCTTGAAGAACCGGCTGCCAGTGAAAGCTATCGAAATCACTCATGAGTCAATTCACTGCGTAGTACGTCGTTCCTTGCGCAAACCAATCACTCATCGTACTAGTTCGCAGTGAACTTCCCGCATGAATCACTGCATACGTACTAGTACATCGCTTCTTATGCCGAAAAAATTGTAAGCTGGATCAATCGTATCTCAAGGCACCACTGTATCGTTTTTTCAAACACAATCTCTTTGCGCTGTAGGCCTCTGCATCCTGGGCAGACCCCACCGAGTATGAAAACCTTTTTCCTGGTCTTAAAAGCATCTGCAGCTGAGGTTTACCTCAGAGAAAGTTGCTCAGGCGCCACCAGGCCTGCCAAAGATGATCCCTTGCTCACAGTGAGTTGCTACAACAAAAGCGCATCTCAAAGTACCTCATATTGAAACGTGTTGTTGTGTTTTAAGCAACGCTCATGTTTTCCTTCAGGCCAATGAAGACAGAAATATTCTAGAGGAGGCTCAAGAAAACCAGGCCCAAGAGATGTTCCAGTCTCCTGCTCTTGGTGTTTGTAGGGGTTATCCACCCACTCGAGGACACCTTTCTTGTCGGAGTTTTCATTACATCTTGATCAAATGTTTTTCGAAACATAATTTCTCATTCTGCAGAGTAATGTGTAGAGTCTCCCATTGTGTCAGCAGCCCCTGAGCTTGCAGCAGAGTCTGCAATCATGCCTTTCGCGCCTGAAACTGTCCCACTGCAGACTCGGGAGAAAATCCCTGAGTTCTCACAGTCGGAAAAATATCAGGTTGAGGTGGGGGGTGGGGGGGGGGGGGGGGGGGGCGTGGTATTTGCTTCTCTGGATGAAGAACTGTTCCAAAAGCTATGGCTGTTTGTGAAGGTTCTGGAAGAGCTGGAAATTGACCTTTACAATTTGGAGGTGGTCAACATCGATACCAGAGATGTTAACTTGGACGATGACTTTCGAGAAGACGAGAGATCTTCCACCAATTCTGCTGTCGAACACCTCGGAGCTTATTTAAAAACAAAGACCAAACATCTTTGTTCAACATTTTATATTGTTCACCTGCAGATTGAAGTAGATGACAATGATCTCAGTAATGTTTTATCCTCAGAAGAATAGTAGACGTCATGTCTCTTGTCATGTCTCTTTCAACACCATTTTGTATACCATTTATTAATTGTTGGAGATCATTTCGCTTTATTGCATTGACCTACAAGTTATGTTTATCTTTGCCTCGTCTGTGATGAAAAATCACTGTGCATTCAGTTCAATATATTATATTATATATTATATTATTATATTATACATATTCAACTTTGAATTAATGACATATAGTCATGGATGCATTTGTGGTTAGGTCGTTAGTGGAGGAACTACTTCAAGTACAATTTTCATATATTCGTCTCATTATAAAATGTTGGCATTCGAAATACATCGTAAGGACTGTCCTATGGCAGTCCTTAAAACCACAACCATTAAAGAGAAACCACAACTTCTGCAGCAGCATTCTCAGCTTTCTCTTGTCCTGTTATGAAATACAACCACAATTCCAATGAAGTTGGGACTTTGTGTTAAACATAAATAAAAACTGAATACAATGATTTGCAAATCATGTTCAAACTATATTTAATTGAATACACTACAAAGACATTTGATGTTCAAACTGATAAACTTTATTGTTTTTGCAAATAATCATGAACTTAATATTTTATGGCTGCAACACGTTCCCAAAAAGTTGGGACAGGGTCATGTTTACCACTGTGTTACATCACCTTTTCTTTTAACAACATTCAGTAAACGTTTGGGAACTGAGAACACTAATTGTTGAAGCTTTGTTGGGGTAATTCTTTCCCATTCTTGGTTGATGTACAGCTTCAGCTGGTCAAGAGTCCCGCGTCTCCGTTGTGATATTTTACACTTCATAATGCGCCACACATTTTCAATGGGAGACAGGTCTGGACTGCAGGCAGGCCAGTCCAGTACCCGCACTCTTTTAGGACGAAGCCATGCTGTTGTAACACATGCAGAATGTGGTTTGGCATTGTCTTGCTGAAATAAGCAGGGGCGGCTATGAAAAAGACGTTGCTTGGATGGCAGCATATGTTTCTCCAAAACCTGTATGTACCTTTCAGCATTAATGGTGCCTTCAGAGATGTGTAAGTTACCCATGCACCAACACAGCCCCATACCATCACAGATGCTGGCTTTTGAACTTTGCGTCCATAGCAGTCCAAATGGTTATTTTCCTCTTTGGCCCGGAGGACACGACGTCCATAGTTTCCAAAAACAATTTGAAATGTGGACTCCTTGGACCATAGAACACTTTTCCACTTCGCATCAGTCCATTTTAAATGAGCTCTGGGCCAAAGAAGCAGGCGGGGTTTCTGGGTGTTGTTGAGAAATGGCTATTGCTTTGCATAGTAGAGTTTTAAGTTGCACTTACGGATGTAGTGCCGAACTTTATTTACTGACATTGGTTTTCTGAAGTGTTCCTGAGCCCATGTGGTGATATCCTTCACACATTGATGTCGGTTTTTGATGCAGTGCTGCCTGAGGGATCAAAGGTCACGGTCATTCAATGTTGGTTTTCGACCTTGCTGCTTACATGCATTGATTTCTCCAGATTCTCTGAACCTTTTGATGATATTATGTACCGTAAATGACGATATCCCTAAATTCATTGCAATTGTACGTTGAGGAACATTGTTCTTAAACTGTTTGACTATTTCCTCACACACTTGTTCACAAAGAGGTGAACCTCGCCACATCTTTGCTTGTGAATGACAAAGCAATTCAGGGAAGCTCCTTTTATATCCAATCAAGGCACCCACCTGTTCCCAATTAGCCTGTTCACCTGTGTGATGTTCCAAACAGGTGTTTGATGAGCATTCCTTAACTCTCTCAGTCTTTTTTACCACCTGTCCCAGTTTTTTGGGAACGTGTTGCAACCATAAAATTCCAAGTTAATGATTATTTGCTCAAAACAATAAAGTTTATCAGTTTCAACATTAAATATCTTGTCTTTGTAGTGTATACAAGTCAATATTATTATTAATCAGTTTATTTGAAAGGGGACAATGCAATTTCATAAAACACATGAAGTACACATGGTTAAAAAAGCCAGAATTAGCCAGAAGGCTAGTTTTCATCTGTAGTCCCCTGGCCATGATGTAAAAAAGCAGTAAAATACAAGACAATATAATACAGGATTAAGAGAGAAACCTCAATATAGGTTGAACATGATGAGCAAATCATTGTATTCTGTTTTTATTTATGTTTAACAAACATAAATAAAAGTGAGCAGGTGGATGGCTTGGCGGCATGGTGGAAGAGGTCAGCAAGGCGGGGAACACGGAAGGAGAACTGAGGACAAGGAAGAACACGGAGAGAGGTCAGAAATATTGCGAGGACCGGCGTAGCTTACGTGCAAGTTGCGAGCAGCTCTACCACGGGTGAACGTTAATCTGGCAGTAGAGTCTTGGATCTAGCAGGCTTCAATGCAGGTGATGACGAAGGCTGATTGACAAGAGGTGCGCGGCCGAGGTGGTGCTGATGACTGGGATGAGAGACAGCGCGAGAGGGGTGCCACCCGAGATCCAACAAGTGAACTGCAGGGCACAGCTCATGACAATTTGTTTGCTTTCGACATAGTTGGTGAACTATTGAAACGTATCAAGTCCATTGAACAGCTCCCAATGCACTTTTGCAAGGCAGAGAGCCGTGCCTTTTACCATTGGAGTGACTTTGCAAAAAGTAGAAATGTCATGAAATGAGCAAGATATGACTTCATTGAAGAAAAAAGAACAGGAACATCTGTCATG
Source organism: Phycodurus eques (assembly GCF_024500275.1). Lineage (NCBI taxonomy): Eukaryota > Metazoa > Chordata > Actinopteri > Syngnathiformes > Syngnathidae > Phycodurus > Phycodurus eques. The sequence continues at coordinate 31,112 of NW_026904180.1, read as the reverse complement.
GCTGCATTTCTTAGAACGAGTAAGTTGTGTCGAGGGAAAATGTGTGCATTGAAGCATTTGAGTCAAAAGTCTGGAGACTGCAAAAGATACGCTGCAAAAAATAAGGATTATAATATCATTTGATTTGAAGAAAAGGATATTCCAAGAGAACAGGAAAATCGGACCTAAATAGATTTCTTCAAGAGGTCAGTGATTCTCAAACTTTTGGACACCAAGTATCACTTCGAAAAAGATCCGATTAGAGTACCACCATCACGACCAACGGTAATTATTCATTTGAAAAGTTAAATACAACTGAACTGCCCTTAACAAAAGTGTGTGCTCCTAGTTTAAAACAAACCAAACAAAATTCCTCTCCTCTATCTGTCTCCCTCTCCTATATCTCTCCCCTGTATCTGTCTATCTACCCTCTACCTTCTCTCCCATATCTCTGTCTTCTATATATATATATATATATCGTCTCCCTCTATTCTATATCCCTCTGTTCAAGTGAAAGCACCTGTGTGAAGTTTAGAGATATTTAAGGAATATGTTGCCTGAACAGGGGACTCAAACCATGGACCTTCAGATTAAAAGTCTGATGTTTTACCGACTGAGCTATCCAGGATCAATAGTTAATGAGGGAGTGAGGTGAGCAGACCAGGTTCCAATTAAGCGCAAGCAAAACTGACGAAACTGGTACTCGAAAGACAGAACATCAGATTAAAAGCCTGGTATGCTACTGACCGAGATACCCAAGGTCAAAGTGAGAGTGTGTGGTGCATCGACGAACATGTGGTGGGTGTTTTGAAGTGTCTGAGTAAAAGTACATGTGTGAAATTTAATGAACAATTTACGAAGAGTTATGTTGCCTGAACAGGGACTTGAATCCTGGACCCTCTGATTAAGAGTCTGATGCTCTACCAACTGAGTTATCAAGGCTCTAAAGCCAATGAGGGAGTGAGGTGAAGAGACGAGGTGCAAATTAAGTGCAAGCAAAATAGGTACTCAAAAGACAGAACATCAGATTAAAAGCCTGGTATACTACTGACAGAGACACCCAAGGTCAAAGTGAGAGTGCATGGTGCATCAATGAACATGTGGTGGGGGTTTTGAAGTGTTCCAGTGTCTGAGTGAAAGTACTTGCATGATAGTGAACAGCTGAACAAATTTGTCACCTGAACAGGGACTTGAACCCTGGACCCTCAGATTAAGAGTCTGATGCTCTACCGACTGAGCTATCCAGGTTCTATAGTCACTGAGGGAGTGAGGGGAAGAGACGAGGTTCAAATTAAGCGCAAGCAAACCAGGTACTCAAAAGACAGAACATCACATTAAAAGCCTGGTATGCGACTGACAGAGACACCCAAGGTCAAAGTGAGAGTGCGTGGTGCATAGATGAACGTGGTGGGTGTTTTGAAGTGTTCAAGTGTCCGAGTGAATACCTGCGTGATATTTAGTGAACAACTTCTGAAGAATTTTGTCACTGGAAGAGGGACTTGAACGCTGGACCCTCAGATTAAAAGTCTGATGCTTTACCGACTGAGCTCTCCAGGTTCTACAGTCAATGAAGGAGTGAGGTGAGGAGACAAGGTGCCAATTAAGCGTAAGCGAGCAATTGACTAAACAGGTACTCGAAAGACAGAACATCAGATTAAAAGCCTTATATCAAGATGATCCAAGGTGGCGCCTACCAGTTTGGTCGCCTCGGTAACGTGCTCTCTAGTATTGTTTTTGTGTTTTTCGTTCGTCTTTGGAGACATTACACGACACACTTACACAAGGGGAGACTTGCTAACCATCAAGGAGGCTACTCCGGACTTTCTTTCACCAACTTTCGCAAATCCGCTCAGTTTTTTCCCCCCCGAGTAATTTACCGGAGCGGCGTCCGTGGTTTTCGGCGCATGGAGGCGAAGGCGGCGCCACAGAGGGAAGTGTGCCGGCATCCAGGTGAAACCCCGCAAGAGTGGACACAGATTGGCGTTCCCGTCGATCCACCTCGCGAATGTACGCTCCCTACCCAACAAAATGGACAAGCTTCATCTTCTGTTAAAGACCAGTAAAGACTTCGGACGTTCCGCCGCCATGTGCTTTACGGAGACCTGGCTTTGCGACGCTGTACCCGATGGCGCCGTCATTCTTCCCGGCTTCCATATTCATCGAGCAGACCGCAACATTGAATCATAGGGGAAAACAAAGGGCGGGGGGATATGCTTCTATATCAATGAAAAATGGTGTATGGACGTCACGGAGCTCAGCACACACTGCAGCCCACATTTGGAGTCGCTGTTTTTGAACTGTAAGCCATTCTACTCGCCGCTTGAGTTCGCATCATTCATCCTGGCTGGCGTCTACATTCCGCCTCAAGCTAACATGAACGCCGCACTGCTAACGCTCGCCGAACAAGTCAACGACATTGAAAAAACCCCACCGGGACTCACCCCTCATTATTCTCGGGGACTTTAACAAAGCTAAACTCAACCATGAACTCCCTAAATACAAGCAGCACATTGACTGTTCTACCAGGGAAAATAACATTTTAGACCACTGCTACACTACGCTAAAAAACGCATACTGTAGTATACCTCGTGCAGCACTGGGCTCGTCTGATCACTGCTTAATACACTTAATACCGACGCACAGGCAAGAACTTAAATGCGCGAAGCCTACAGTGAAGATAGTGAAAAAGTGGACCAATGAAGCAAAAATGGAACTTCAAAGCTGCTTAGACTGCACAATCTGGAGTCTCTTTGAAAATTCAGCTGGCAGCCTGGATGAATATACGGACACTGTCACATCCTGTATCAGTTTCTGTGAAGATGTGTGTGTACCAACAAAGTCATTTCGCACATTCAACAACATCAAGCCGTGGTTCACTGCTAAACTTAAGCAGCTTTACCAAGCTAAGGAGGACGCATATCAGAGCGGGGACAGGGCCCTGTATCATCGAGCTAGAAACCAGCTGACTAAAGAAATTCACATTGCAAAGAAGAACTATGCAGCAAAGTTGGAAAAACAGTTTCGCGCTAACGACTCTAAATCAGTCTGGCATGCATTCCAATACCTGACTAATTACAAGCAACGATCCCCCCCAAGCTGAGAACACTAGCACATGAGCCAACGACTTGAATACCTTCTACTGCAGATTTGAAAAGGACACTTTCACACCCCACACCCATCCAGCCGCACCCCCGACCACAATCACACCTCTGACTTCTGCGTGAACCATCCATGAACAGGATGTTAGACGCATCTTCAAACAAAAAAAGATTAACAAAGCGGCAGGCCCAGACCATGTGTCCCCATCCTGCCTCAAAGTCAGCGCGGACCAGCTCGCTCCAGTCTTCACACAAATTTTCAATAGATCTCTGGAACTGTGCGAAGTACCATCTTGTTTCAAACGCTCCACCATCATTCCAGTCCCCAAGAAACCTGCAATCTCAGGTCTAAATGACAACAGGCCTGTCGCCTTGACATCTGTGGTCATGAAGTCCTTTGAACGTCTCGTGCTGGACCACCTCAAGAGCGTCACAGGTCCCCTGCTGGACCCCCTGCAGTTTGCCTATCAAGCGAACAGGTCTGCGGATGATGGAGTCAACATGGGACTGCACTTCATCCTAGAACACCTCGACAGTGCAGGGACCTAAGCGAGGATCCTGTTCGTGGACTTCATTCAGCTCAGCGTTCAACACCATCATCCCTGAACTCTTTTCATCCAAGCTTCTCCAGCTCCGCGTCTCACCTGCCATCTGCCAGTGGATTTACAGCTTTCTGACAGGCAGGACACAGCAGGTCAGGCTGGGGGAGGCCTCCTCATCCACACGCAGCTTCAGCACTGGGGCACCCCAAGGTTGTGTCCTCTCTTCGCTGCTCTTCTCTCTCTACACGAACGACTGCACCTCAGCGCACCCGACTGTCAAACTCCTGAAGTTTGCAGATGACACCACTGTCATCGGCCTCATCAAGGACGGTGACGAGTCTGCATATCGACAGGAAGCGGACCGGCTGGAGCTGTGTTGCGGCCGACACAACCTGGAGCTGAACACGCTCAAGACTGTAGAGATGATCGTGGACTTCAGGAGGCATCCTTCACCACAGCTGCCCCTCACGTTGTCCAGCTGCCTTGTGTGAAACCGTCGAGACCTTCAAGTTCCTGGGAATTACAGTCTCTCAGGACCTGAAGTGGGCGACCAACATCAACTCCATCCTCAAAAAGGCCCAGCAGAGGATGTAATTCCTGCGGCTTCTGAGAAAGCACGGCCTGCCACCGGAGCTGAGGCAGTTCCACACAGCGGTCATCAAGTCAGTCCTGTGTTCTTCCATCACTGTCTGGTTTGGTGCTGCTTAAAAAAAAGGACAAACTCCGACTGCAATGGACAATCAAAACTGCTGAAAGGATTGTCGGTACCCCCCTACCCACGCTTGAGGACTTGCACGCTGCCAGAACTCAGACAAGAGTGTGCAAAATCGTCTCGGACCCTCCGCATCCCCGGTGAGCAGCTCCTTCCCTCAGGTAGGCGCAACCGATCAATGCAAACTAGAACTAGAAGACATTCCAACAGCTTCTTCCCTTTTGCGATCAACTTCTTAAACACCTAACCTACAATTCCATTACAACATGCTGGCAATTTTTTGACTTGAGTTCGTTGTCACATTTCCAATTATATATTACTCGTGCACTCACTGTAGTAGTCTCGCCATGCTGCACTATTTGCATATCTGTTGTTGACCAATACTGGCTACTCATGCCAGAGTAGCATCTGCACCATTTGCACACTGATTGAGGAGTATCTGCAACATTTGCACAATCAACATTGTCCCATTTTATCACTAGTCACTTTAAACTGCATACATTCCTTGAAGTCTCGGGGGTTTCCGAGGTGTTCTCAGGCCAGCCGAGAGACGTTGTCCCCGGGGCCTCCTCCCGGGCGACGTGCCCGGAACACCTCAGCAAGGACAGGTCCAGGTGGAATCCTAACCGGATGCCCGAGCCACCTCATCTGGCTCCTCTCATGCAGAGGCGCAGCGGCTCGACTTTGAGCCCCCGGATGACCGAGCTTCTCACCCTAATCAGACAAGACAATTATTAATGGTTAGTTAACAGATGTTACACGACTAAAATCTATATTTGTGGCAGCATTAAAGATCTTCGGTATATTGAATTTATCCAACATATGTCACATTTTCTTTTTTCTATTTCTTTTTTTTTTTTTTATTTTGTACATTGCATCTACTGAGATCTAATTAAAAAATGACAACAGAATGATGTACCTTTACTAAATGTCCTTGATGAAAAATAATAATTTTTGGCTGTAGTGTTGGATTAAGTACTGTAGACTTAATGCAATCACTAGCAAACATTGGTAAGTCTTGCCTGTTGGTTACTTTTCAGTGTGATAACTTGAAGGGGAAATTTTTTTTTTTAGGTGTGTAACATATCAGATAGATGACATTTAACCTTCATAAACTTTTTGGGTAAATGCAAATACCTAAAAAATGTATAGGTATAAATAAAAAATATATATATTTAAATTTTCAATTGGCGGCACGGTGGCGACTGGTTAGAGCGTCAGCCTCACAGTTCTGAGGACCCGGGTTCAATCCCCGGCCCCGACTTTGTGGAGTTTGCATGTTCTCCCCGTGCCTGCGTGGGTTTTCTCCAGGCACTCTGGTTTCCTCCCACATCCCAAAAACATGCATAAATTGGAGACTCTACATTGCCCGTAGGTGTGACTGTGAGTGCGAATGGTTGGCTGTTTGTATATGCCCTGTGATTGGCTGGCAACCAGTTCAGGGTGTACCCCGCCTCCTGCCCGATGACAGCTGGGATAGGCTCCAGCACGCCCGCGACCCTAGTGAGGATAAGCGGCTCAGAAAATGGATGGATGGATACATTTTCAATTCAATGAGCTCTGAATCTGACAATGTTAGCTAGCTCTCTGTTCACAAAAAATACCCTATTCTTTACATCAAATAAGTGTGAATTTCTTTTTTTATTATTTTAATAAAGAGTAGGATAAACAGTTAAGATCCTAAAAGTTACCAAAAAGGCAGACAAAATTTACCATATCTCACTTTGCTCCTTCAGGTGCCCTCTCAACGAGTGATTTATTTCTTCATATAGTAATGTTAAATTTAATTAATGACATTTAAATTGGAAATGTCTCTTTGAAACAAAAAAATGACTTTGGGACATAGTTTGATCAGTTATCTGGGCCAAAACAAAATCAAGTTAATCATTTTAAAAAGAACAACAAACAATCATTTTACAGGCCTTATTTGCATTCATTAAAGATCTAAATTGCCCGTATATATAAACGTGAGTGGGAATGGTTTGTTTATATGTGCCCTGGGATTAGCTGGTGACCAGTTCAGGGTGTATCCCGCCTCTCGCCCAAAAATGGCTGGGATTGGCTCCAGCACGCCCGTGGCCCTCGTGAGGAAAAGCGGTATGGGAAATGAATGGATAGAGATTGGGGGGGGAGGATGTTAGAAGAAAGACCACAATCTACGACAAAATGTTTTAAGTCCATAAAGTCCATAAAGATGTGAAATCCTTGTCGTTATAAAATGTTTCAAACTAGCTCCTCCTTAACCTATTTAATATATATCCATCCATTGTCTTCACTCCATCATTCACCGTAGAACCTGGAGAGCTCAGTCGGTAAAGCATTAGTTTTTTTAACCTGAGGGTCCAGGGTTGAAATCCGTTCAGGTGACAAATTTCTTCAGCGGTTCACTATCACGCAGGTACTTTCACTCAGACACGGGAACACTTCAAAGCACCCACCACATGTTCATCAATGCACCACACACTCTCACTTTGACCTTGGGTATCTCGGTCAGTAGCATACCAGACTTTTAATCTGATGTTCTGTCTTTCGAGTAACTGTTTAGTCAGTCATATTTCTGCGCTTAATTTGAACCTCATCTCCTCACCTCATTGCCTCCCTCATTCACTATTGAGCCAGGATAGCTCAGTTGTGAGCGCAACAGCCTTTCAATCTGGGGGTCCAGGGTTCACATCCCTGTTCAGGTGACCACAATTCTAAGGAAGTTGTTCTCAAAACTTCACACAGGGGAACACACGGGAACACTTCAAAATACCCACCACGTGTTCATCGATGCACCACACTCTCTCATTTTGACCTTGGGTATCTCAGTCAGTATGATACCAGGTTTTTAATCTGATGTTCTGTCATTTGAGTACCTGTTTAGTCAATTGCTCGCTTACGCTTAATTGGCACCTCGTCTCCTCATCTGACTCCTTCATTGGCTGTAGTACCTGGAGAGCTCAGTCGGTAAAGCATCAGAGTTTTAATCTGAGTCCCTATTCAAGTGACAAAATTCTTCAGAAGTTGTTCACTAAATATCACGCAGGTATTCACTCGGACACTTGAACAATTCAAAACACCCACCACGTTCATCTATGCACCACGCACTCTCACTTTGACCTTGGGTATCTTGGTCAGTAGCATACCAGGCTTTTTAATGTGATGTTCTGTCTTTCGAGTACGGTTTGCTTGCGCCTAATTTGAACCTCGTCCTCTTCACCTCACTCCCTCATTGACTATAGATCCTGGATAGCTTAGTCGGTAGAGTATCAGACTCTTAATCTGTGGATCCAGTGTTCAAGTCCCTGTTCAGGCAACATAACTCTTAGTCATTTGTTAACAAAATTTCACACCAGGTACTTTCACTTAAACACTTCAAAACACCCACCACGTTCATCAATTGCACAACACACTCTCACTTTGACCTTCGGTATCTCAGTCAGTAGCATACCAGTCTTTTAATCTGATGTTCTGTCTTTTGAGTAACTGTTTCGTCAATTACTCGCTTGCGCTTAATTGGCACCTCGTCTCCTCACTTCACTCCTTCATTCACCGTAGAAACCTGGAGAGCTCAGTCGGTAAAGCATCGGATTTTTAACCTGAGGGTCCAGGGTTTAAATCCGTTCAGGTGACAAATTTCTTCAGCTGTTCAAGATCACGCAAGTACTTTCACTCAGACACTGGAACACTTCAAAGTACCCACCACATGTTCATCAATGCACCACACACTCTCACTTTGACCTTGGCATCTCGGTCGTTAGCATACCAGACTTTTAATCTGTTCTTTTTCGAGTACCTGTTTCGTCAGTGTCAAATTTCTTGCATTTAATTTGCACCTCGTCTCCTCAACTTCACTCCTTCATTCACCGTAGAACCTGGAGAGCTCAGTCGGTAAAGCATCGATTTTTTAACCTGAGGGTCCAGGGTTTAAATCCGTTCAGGTGACAAATTTCTTCAGCTGTTCACGAATCACGCAAGTACTTTCACTCAGACACTGGAACACTTCAAAGTACCCACCACATGTTCATCAATGCCACCACACACTCTCACTTTGACCGTTGGGCATCTCGGTCATTAGCATACCAGACTTTTAATCTGTTCTTTTTCGAGTACCTGTTTCGTCAGTGTCAAATTTCTTGCATTTAATTTGCACCTCGTCTCACTCACCTCACTCCTTCCCTCCCTCAGTGATTTACAGAGGAAGTGAGCATCACTTTTAATCTGAGGGTCCAGGGTTCAAGTCCCTGTTCAGGCGACATAGTTCTTAAGAAGTTGTTCACTAAATATCACACAGGTACTTTCACTCAGACACTTGAAAACACCCACCACATTCATTGATGCACCACACACACACTTTGACCGTAGGTATCTCGGTCATTCGCATACCAGGCTTTTAATCAGATGTTCTGTCTTTCCAGTACCTATTTTGCTTGCGCTTAATTTGCACCTCGTCTCCTCACCTCACTCCCTCATTGACTATAGAGCCTGGATAACTCAGTTGGTAGAGCATCAGACTCTTTAATCTCAGGGTCCAGGATTCAAGTTCCTGTTCAGGCAACATAATTCTTAGTAAATTGTTCACTAAATTTCACACAGGTACTTTTACTCCGACACTTCGAAACACCCACCACATGTTCGTCGATGCACCACACACTCTCACTTTGACCTTGGGTATCTCGGTCAGTAGCATACAGGCTTTTTAATCTGATGTTCTGTCTTTCGAGTACCTGTTTCGTCAGGTTTGCTTGCGCTTAATTGGCATTATGGTCTCCTCACCTCATATTCCTTAAATATCACTAAATTTCACACAGGTGCTTTCACTTGAACAGAGAGATATAGCATGAGAAAGAGGGAGATGATATATATATATATATATATATATAGAAGAGAGAGAGAGAGAGACATGGAGAGAAGAGAGACATATAGAAGAAAGGGAGAGGGAGATAGACGGACACAGGAGAGAGGAGGGAGAGATATAGAAGAGGGAGAGGAATTTTGCTTGTTTTATTTTAACCTAGGAGCACATACATTTGTTAAGGGAAGTTCAGTTGGATCTAACTTTTCAAATGAATAATTACCATTGGTCGTGATGGTGGTACTGTCATCGGATCTTTTTCGAGGTGGTACTTGGTGTCCAAAGGTTTGAGAATCACTGACCTCTTGAAGAAATCTATTTAGGTACGATTTTCCTGTTCTATTGGAATATCCTTTTTCTTCAAATCAAACGATATAATAATCCTTATTTTTTGCAGCGTATCTTTTTGCAGTCTTGAGACTTTTGGACTCAAATGCTTCAATGCACACATTTTCCCTCAACACAACTTACTCATTCTAAGAAATGCAGCCATGTCAGATGTTCCTGTTCTTTTTTCTTCAATGAAGTTCATATCTTGCTCATTTCATGACTTTTCTACTTTTTGCAAAGTCACTCCAATGGTAAAAGGCACGGCTCTCAGCCTTGCAAAAGTGCATTGGAGCTGTTCAATGGACTTGATACGTTTCAATAGTTCACCAACCATGTTTGAAAGCAAACAAATTGTCATGAGCTGTGCCCTGCAGTTCCTTGTTGGACCTCGGGTGGCGCCCCTCCTCCTGTTGGACCTCGGGTGGCGCCCCCTCTCGCGCTGTCTCTCATCCCAGTAATCAGCAACACCGCGGACCTCTTGGTCAATCAGCCTTCGTCATCACCTGCATTGAAGCCTGCCAGATCCAAGACTCTACTGCCAGAGTATTAACGTTCACCCGTGGTACAGCGGCTCGCAACTACACGTAAGCTACGCCGGTCCTCGCAATATTCTGACCTACCTCCGTGTTCTTCCTTGTCCTCAGTGTTCCTTCCGTGTTCCCCTGCCTTGCTGACCTCTTCCACCACGCCGCCAAGCCATCCACCTACTCACGCCACCGATAGCCGCACGATCCCTGTCTCGACGACCCGCCGGTACGGCCCAAGGATCCACCTTTGAATTTCTTCTTTATCCACCGTTCGCCAACAAACTTCTTCAGCCTCCGCCTGCTTCTGGGTGCAGTTAAATGAACACCGTCGTATCGTGACACAAATGTACAACCCCAATTGCAATGAAGTTGGGACGTTTTGTTAAACATAAATAAAAACAGAATACAATGATTTGCTAATAATGTTCAACCTATATTGACCTGAATACACTACAAGACCAATATATTTAATGTTGAAACTGATAAACTTTATTATTTTGAGCAAATAATCATTAACTTAGAATTTTATGGCTGCAACACGTTTCCCCAAAAAACTGGGACAGGTGGTAAAAAAGACTGAGAGCGTTAAGGAATGCTCATCAAACACCTGTTTGGAACATCACACAGGTGAACGGCTAATTGCTGAAGCTGTACATCAACCAAGAATGGGAAAGAATTCCACCTACAAAGCTTCAACAATTAGTGTCCTCAGTTCCCAAACGTTTACTGAATGTTGTTAAAAGAAAAGGTGATGTAACACAGTGGTAAACATGACCCTGTCCCAACTTTTTGGAAACGTGTTGCAGCCATAAAATATTAAGTTCATGATTATTTGCAAAAACAATAAAGTTTATCAGTTTGAACATTAAATGTCTTTGTAGTGTCGTTCCTCCAGTAACTACCGAACCACAAATGCATCCATGACTATATGTCATTAATTCAAAGTTGAATATATACATGTATATTGAACTGAATGGACAGTAATTTCTCAACACAGACGAGGCAAAGATAAACATAACTTGTAGGTCAATGCAATAAAGCGAAATGATCTCCAACAATTAATAAATGGTATACAAAATGGAGTTTGAAAGAGACATGACGTCTACTATTCTTCGGAGGATAAAACATTACTGAGATCATCGTCATCTACTTCAATCTGCAGGTGAACAATATAAAATATTGAAGTACAAAAAGGGAACAAGGGTGTTTGGTCTCTGTTTTTAAATAAGCTCCGAGGTGTTCGACAGCAGAATTGGTGGAAGATCTCTCGTCCTCTAGAAAGTCATCATCCAAGTTAACATCGCTGGTATTGATGTCGCCCACCTCCAAATTGTCAAGGTCAATTTCCAGCTCTTCCAGAACCTTCACAAACAGCCATAGCTTTTGGAACAGTTAATCCAGAGAAGCAAACACCAAGCCCACGCCCCCACGCCCACACCCCCCTTCCCTCTCTACATAATCTTTTTCCGACTGTGAGAACTCAGGGATTTTCTCCCGCGTCTGTAGTGGGATAGTTTCAGGTGCAAAAGGCATGATTGCAGACTCTGCTGCAATCTCAGGGGCTGCTGACACGACGGGAGACTATTCACATTACTCTGTGTTAAATATATTGTAGAAGTTATCATTTATTTGCTTAGCTTGCATTAGTATGATGGACGATTTTGAGAAAGAAAGATGTCTCGCCTTCAAGAAGATGACTCAGCAGGAATCATCAAAGAGAAGGACGTGGCCGGGACGTGACATGTGTTGGTCCCATGTTTTCACCTTAAACCCTACCCTTAGTGTGTTGTGTCTTGTAGCTTAGTACGTTATGTCTTGTAAATTTAGAAAGTTCCCTATTTTCAAATAAATGCAGGAGCGACGGGAGAGATTGTTTCGAGCGTGATGAGAAGCTGTAATCTGAACAATCTCCCATTCGCCCTCCTCATGAGAAAAAGAAACCAGCGTCTTCATTCCTTTTGTGTCTATTTTTTATAATGTTGGGTAAGATAAATCCAACATTAAATTGGTCCTTCGAGCCGGATGTCAATATACCCGAGGATTCCAGTTGTGGAGCCGACATCCAGTTAAGAGACCGTGGCCACGGCAATTGAGACCCTTTCCGGGACTGGTCTTCGTTCTCCTCAACTGGGATCTGAAGGTTGAAGACAATCCACAGGATTGAAGATGACTTTGGTGAGTTAAATTTTAAAAAAATTTCGGAAAAAGGACGGCGGAGTCCGACAAATTCCACGAGGACGGCGGAGTCCTGTATGTACTTAAATTCCGTGTTTAATAAATCCTGTGAATACTAGTCAATGGCGGGTAAAATAAAGAAACTAGGAAAGTTTCGTGGCGTCGTAGTTAAATTCCGTATAGGACGGCGGAGTCCTCTAACGAGCTGTTGACAGACGTAGTTAAATTCCGTATAGGACGGCGGAGTCCTCTGACAAGCCAGTGTGAATGAAAACTGTTTGAATGAGAGTGTAAATGGGAAACCACTAGGTTTTTCATTCCATACCAAAACAGTGGGAAAGTAAACGGTGGACTTTTGTGGATGCAAAGGCAAGAATTCTCCACTCGAAAGAATTGAAGTGAGAATTACCACAGAAAGTAAATTTGAATCACCATCCTACTGAAAAGAAACAGTGTTCGAGACTACCCTAGGTAGTATTACACTGAACCAAATTCTTTCAAATGGGGAAAGGAAGTAGTAAAATAAAAAACAGGGATACACTGCAGTGTAAAGGTTGGAAGTTCATTAAATAAAATTTTAAAGGAAAAAAAAAATTGGTAAAGGGGCTTTACCAGTACAAATTAGACCCAAAACAGAATATAGACCAGGGATTCGTCAATATCCATTAAAACCAGATGCACATGAAGGAATCAAACCGGTAATTGAAGCACTAATTAAGGCAGGGGTTATTGTGGAGTGTCCAGAATCACCATATAACACACCCATTTTTCCTTGTAAAAAAGGCCCCACTTTCAGTGGGTTGGAGACTTACAGGCAGTAAATACTGCAGTAATACAAAGAGCAGCATGCGTACCAGATCCACAAACATTGTTAAATTCATTAAAACCAGACGCTACTGTGTTTACAGTAGTGGTAATGCATTCTTTTCTGTACCAATAGAAAAGAACAGTCAATTTTGGTTTGCATTTACATTTGAGGGAAAAAAATATACATTTACTAGATTACCGCAAGGTTACTGTGAAAGTCCAACCATTTATTCACAAGTTATGACAACACGCATGTCTTCTGGCATCTCCAGATGGAGAGACATGCAAAGATTCATTGGCCTGACTGCATCATCTAGCAGAAGAGGGTCATACAGTTAACAAAAATAAATTGCAATGATATAAAAGGCAAGTCAAATATCTAGGCCATAATTTAAGTGTAGGAGGAAGGACTATATTAGAAGACAGGAAAGCTATCGTCTTAAAAAATCCTAAACCACAGACGAAGAAACATATAATAATCATTTTTAGGTCTGACAAATTATTGTAGAGCATGGATTCCAAACTATCCAGAAATTGTTGCACCATTGTCAAAATTAATGTATGAAGACAACCTTAAAATGACATCACCTGTTTAATGGAATACAGAGGCAGAAAAGGCCTTCTGTGACATGAAACAACATTTGGTGTCCAGTGCTGTGCTAGGCCTTCCAAATTTAATGATAAAACATTCATTCAAATGGTAGATTGTAAAAGCTATTACATGACCTCCGTACTTACACAACAATACGGTGATAAGCTCAGACCAAGGGCTTATTTTTCGATGAAATTGGACAGCGTGACGTGTGCATTACCGCATTGTGTCAGAACAGTTGTGGCAGCTTTGATGGCAGTAGAGAGCAGTTCCACAATTGTGTTATTTCATCCATTAACTCTTAAGGTCCCACATACAGTGTCTGCTCTCCTATTGCAAACGAATATGGCGTTTTTATCACCTGCAAGACATTTATCTTGCATGGCCATCTTGCTGTCACAACCGCATTTGACTGTTAAGCGATGCACAACCTTAAATCCAGCCACACTAATACACTTACCTGATGAAGGCACGCAGCATGATTGTCAGGAATTGGCTGAACAAGCTGCTGAATTAGTAGCATGAACCGAGGCATGCAAACTCATGATAAATAAAGATGTTACAATCTATACTGAGAGCCAATATGCGTATTCCACAACAAGAATGCAATTATTGGGAAAAACAAAGTGCAAAACTACAAAATGAAATTGACATTAGCACAGAAAAAAAAAAAACTATTCAAATGAGCTGCTATATTGAGCCATGCTGTGTCACATGCCTCAACCGGAGGGATGGTGGCACAGATTGATCGACACTTCACAGCCCTAAAAAATAGCAGAAAGAAACACGTGGGTTCATTTAACACACTGTAAAAGAGTCATTTCAGCTGAGTACTCAAATAGGGCAGGTGAGCAAAAGTCTGATAACGGAGCGGGAGCAGATGTAGATTCTGAAAACGCTTGCTGGTCAGTGAAGAAAAAAGACACCAACCCGTTTCGTGAGAACTCAGCAGAATGGCACACCCAGCTTGGTTACGAGATTCGATAAGTTGTTACGTAGCAACTTTGGCTACTATGGTGTTGGTTTTGTTTATGTGGTACATGGGACGTCCCACCCAAAATGATATAACCATTTTTTTAGATAGAAAATCACCTCCCAACTGGACCAATATGACGAATCCAATAATAAAAAAATTTGAATCATTAACTCGTATCAAAAGGAGTACAGCTGATGATCAGAACTGTGGGCATGGCCTCCAAACGCGCCAAACCGGTTTAATATTTTATGCCCCCCAAAATCAAACTGCTTTAATCATAATTCCATATGCGGCTCTCACCAATAATGCTCAAGAGAATGGGCAGAATTGGGGATTTGGATATGACTGGTATGCAACTATAGGCTTTGGATGGGAACACCTCATTGGTGAAACAGGTCCAGTTGGTAAAACAAAACAGCAAAAGAACATAGAAAGAAGTTTAACATCAGCAAAACGGCCCATAGTTTAATATTGAAATACAAATAAAGTCACCCAGTGTGTTTGATGATGAGCTTGTGGGCATATTCTGGCGGAAAAGATCCCCAATTCCGAGTAGCATTGTGTTATGGGAACCGTGTTAAACCAGAAATGCCATTGAAAACTTCAAAGAAAGGTGGACAAATTTTCATGGTTAACAACATAACTACTGATGATTGGTTGCTTGTTGTCACAGGAGTTTCAGGACAAAATAACAATTGGTTACTATTGGTGGAACAAGCAGCAAATGTAGCGAGAAAAGATTGTGTGGTTTGCATGGGTCCCAGGCCTTTGTTGCGCATAGTTCCGGCACAATTATCACAAGATTGTATTATTCCATTAATGAACGCTACTGTACCAACTGAGAGGTGTAAATCATGGGATCCTATATATCCCGTAACAAAAGCAGATAAACGCAAACCGATGTTTTCTACTTTAGTAGCACCAAATAATTTCACTTGTATAAACATGATTAGTAAAGGCAAAAAATTAGGACCACTGAACGACACACAGTGTAAAGTAACCTTAAAAGTCGGACCAAAGTTTATGCCAGTATCACGGAGCGACATCTGGTGGTGGTGCGGAGATGATAGACTGTTTGATAGATTACCTAAAGATATATCTGGATTGTGCGCTATTATCACTTTGATATTGCATGTGTCAGTATACCCTATGCCTGTTCAAGATTTAATGGAAAGGGCACCAATGTTTTTGTCCAATCTAGAACATAGACAAAAAAGAGATTTATCCTGGCAGAGGCAAAATTATCCAACATAAAACATACATCGACGCCATAGGTGTTCCTCGTGGGGTTCCGAATCAATACAAATTAGCTGACCAAGTTGCAGGAGGATTTGAATACTTCATATGCTGGTGGTGTACGATTAATAAAAATGTTGATGGGATAAACTATATCCACTTCAATGTACAGAGATTAGGAAATTGGACTCAGAGTGGGTTGGAAGCTGTGCATGAGCAGTTCAAGGACGTTCCAAAACCGCATAGCTGTCGACATGCTCCTCGCAAGAGAGGGAGGTGTTTGCGGTATGTTTGGAGAACAAACAATACTGCTTCAGATGGCAGCTTGACCAGAGCCATCGATGGTCTACGGACCCTCAATCAACACTCCTTGTGGGACAGCTGGATGGACGTTTTTGGTAAATACAAAACCATAATTTCACCAATATTGATATCAATTGCTGTTTTTGCAGCCATTCTGACATTGTGTGGATGTTGTTGTACCCCATGCATTCGGGCTTTAATCAGTAGATTAATTACCACAGCAATTACCCCCATCGAGGAACCGTATGGAGCAGATGTATCCTTTATTGGAGGTTGATAACGATGATGATGATGTTGTTTTACCTGATTTGTTTCCTGATCCAGGTGATTACGATGTTGAAACTACAACATTCATGTATGACAAGTTTACTCTGAGTGTAAATGTATTTGTTTCATAAAAATGATTCTACAGTTAAAAAATCGAAATGAAGTGACTGTAAAATGATATGAGAATTTGTGCAAATACATGATAAACAGTAGGGAAATGTTAAATATATTGTAGAAGTTATCATTTATTTGCTTAGCTTGCATTAGTATGATGGACGATTTTGAGAAAGGAAGATGTCTCGCCTTCAAGAAGATGACTCAGCAGGAATCATCAGAGAGAAGGACGTGGCAGGTGTTGGTCCCATGTTTTCACCTTGAAACCCTACCCTTAGTGTGTTGTGTCTTGTAGCTTAGTACGTTATGTCTTGTAAACTTAGAAACCTCCCTCTTTTCAAATAAATGCAGGAGCGACGGGAGAGATTGTTTAGAGCGTGATGAGAGGCTGTAATCTGAACAATCTCACATACGCCCTCCTCATGAGAAAAAGAAACCAGCGTCTTCATTCCTTTTGTGTCTATTTTTTATAATGTTGGGTAAGATAAATCCAACACTCATCTACTCCAACTAATACTGCCATTCACTCGACTGTAATGTATTCCTCGGAAGTGTTCGGGTTCATAAACCGTGGCTTGAGGCCACACAATAATGTGCAATTAATTACGTCATCATTTAAAAAATCCATACTCGTATCTTAGCCTCGAGCCAATTAAAAGCACTGATGTGATAAAATTGTGACGTATCACGTGATACATAATATTCATATATCGATATATATATATGATATATAAATATAGATATATGTGTTATAGATTTAATTTTTTTTTAGTACTGTCGGGAAAAGGAGAAACGGGATGTTTAAAAAAGGTACGTGAAGATTCTGTCTCCTAATAAAGAGAACGGTAAGTCATAAGAGAGAGGATGACTGCATTATAATTTAGGTCAACCACCGATAAGAAACGATTCCACGAGAATCTAAAGTGAAAAAGCTTACAGCACCTGGTATTCCCATGCGGTCTCCCATCCAAGCACCAACAGGCCCGCCCTGCTTAGCTTCCGAGATCCTGACGAGATCGGGCGTTCTCAGGTAGTATGGCCGTAAGCCACATGGTTACTGAAAAGCAACATTTATATTTAAAAATATCATCTTCTTCTTTTCCTTTTGGCTTGTCCCGTTAGGGGTCGCCACAGCGCGTCATCCTTTTCCATGTAAGCCTATCTCCTGCATCCTCCTCTCGAACACCAACTGCCATCATGTCTTCCCTCACGACATCCATCAACCTTCTCTTTGGTCTTCCTCGAGCTCTCTTGCCTGGCAGCTCCATCCTCATCATCCTTCTTCCAATATACTCACTATTTCTCCTCTGGACGTGTCCAAACCATTGAAGTCTGCGCTCTCTAACTTTGTCTCCAAAACATCGAACCTTGGCTGTCCCTCTGATGAGCTCATTTCTAATTTTATCCAACCTGGTCACTCCAAGAGCGAACCTCAACATCTTCATTTCCGCCACCTCTGCTTCCTGTTGTCTCTTCAGTGCCACTGTCTCTAATCCATACATCATGGCTGGCCTCACTACTGTTTTATAAACTTTGCCCTTCATCATAGCAGAGACTCTTCTGTCACATAACACACCTGACACCTTCCTCCACCCGTTCCAACCTGCTTGGACGCGTTTCTTCACTTCCTGACCACACTCACCATTGCTCTGGACGGTTGACCCCAAGTATTTAAAGTCCTCCACCCTTGCTATCGCTTCTCCCTGAAGCCTCATTCTTCCCCCACCAGCCCTCTCATTCATGCACATATATTCTGTTTTACTTCGGCTAATCTTCATTCCTCTTCTTTCCAGTGCATGCCTCCATCTTTCTAACTGTTCCTCCAGCTGCTCCCTGCTTTCACTGCAGATCACAATGTCATCTGCAAACATCAGGGTCCACGGGGATTCCAGTCTAACCTCATCTGTCAGCCTATCCATCACCACTGCAAAAAGGAAGGGGCTCAGGGCTGATCCCTGATGCAGTCCCACGTCCACCTTAAATTCGTCTGTCACACCTACAGCACACCTCACCGCTGTTCTGCTGCCCTCGTACATGTCCTGTATTATTCAAACATACTTCTCTGCCACTCCAGACTTCCGCATGCAGTGCCACAGTTCCTCTCTGGGTACTCTGTCATAGGCTTTCTCTAGATCTACAAAGACACAATGTAGCTCCTTCTGACCTTCTCTGTACTTTCCCATTAACATCCTCAAGGCAAATAATGCATCTGTGGTACTCTTTCTAGGCATGAAACTATACTGTTGCTCGCAAATACTCACTTCTGTCCTGAGTCTAGCCTCCACTACTCTTTCCCATAACTTCATTGTGTGGCTCATCAACTTTATTCCTCTATAGTTGCCACAGCTCTGCACATCACCTTTGTTCTTAAAAATGGGCACCAGTACACTTTTCCTCCATTCCTCAGGCATCTTCTCACGCACTAGAATTCTATTGAACAAGCTGGTCAAAAACTTCACAGCCACCTCTCCTAGATGCTTCCATACCTCCACAGGAATGTCATCAGGACCAACTGCCTTTCCATTTTTCATCCTCTTTAATGTCTTTCTAACTTCCCTCTTACTAATCATTGCCACTTCCTGGTCCACCACACTTACCTCTTCTACTCTCCCTTCTCTATCATTTTCCTCATTCATCAACTCCTCGAAGTATTCTTTCCATCTAGCAAGCACACTGCTGGCACCAGTCAACATATTTCCATCTCTATCCTTAATCACACTAACCTGCTGCACATCCTTCCCATCTCTATCCCTCTGTCTGGCCAGCCTGTATAGATCATTTTCTCCTTCTTTAGTGTCCAACCTGCCATACATGTCATCATATGCCTCTTGTTTGGCCTTTGCCACCTATACCTTTGCCCTGTGTCGCATCTCAATGTATTCCTTTCACCTCTTCTCGGTCCTCTCAGTGTCCCACTTCTTCTTAGCTAACCTTTTTCCTTGTATGATTTCCTGTACTGTGAGGTTCCACCACCAAGTCTCCTTCTCTCCTTTCCTGCCAGAAGATACACCAAGTACTCTCCTGCCTGCTTCTCTGATCACCTTGGCTGCAGTGGTCCAGTCTTCTGGAAGCTCCTGCCGTCCACCGAGAACCTGTATCACCTCTTCCCGAAAAGCTGCACAAACGCTCGTCCTGTCTCAGCTTCCACCACATGGTTCTCTTCTCTGCCTTTGTCTGCCTAATTTTCCTCCCCACCACCAGAGTCATCTTACACACCACCATCCTATGCTGTCTACCCACACTCTCCCCTACCACTACCTTACAGTTGGTAACCTCCTTCAGATTACATCGTTTGCACAAGATGTAATCCACCTGTGTGCTTCTACCTCCGCTCTTGTAGGTCACCCTATGTTCGTGCCTCTTCTGGAAAAAAGTGTTTCACTGCAGCCATTTGCATCCTTGTTGCAAAGTCTACCACCATCTGTCCTCCAAGTTCCTTTCCTGGATGCCGTACTTACCCATCACTTCTTCATCACCCCTATTACCTTCACCAACATGTCCATTACAATCTGCACCAATTACGACTCTCTCTCTCTCTGGGATGCTCAGAACTACATCATCTAGCTCCTTCCAGAATTTCTCTTTCACCTCGAGGTCACATCCTACCTGTGGGGCATAGCCACTAATCACATTACACACAGCACCCTCAATTTCAAGTTTCAGCCTCATCACTCGATCTGATACTCTTTTCACCTCCAAGACATTCTTAGCCAACTCTTCTTTTAAAATAACCCCGACTCCATTTCTCTTCCCATCTACACCATAGTAAAATCATTTAAACCCTGCCCCTAAACTTCTAGCCTTACTGCCTTTCCACCTGGTCTCCTGGACACACAATATATCAACCTTTCTCCTAATCATCATGTCAACCAACTCCCGAGATTTTCCTGTCATAGTCCCAACATTCAAAGTCCCCACATTCAGTTCTAGGCTCTGTGTTTTCCTCTTCTCTTTCTGCCGAAGAACCCGCTTTCCACCTCCTCTTCTTCTTTGACTTCGACCCACAGTAGCTGAATTTCCAACGGCGCCCCGCAGGTTGACGGCGCCGGTGGCGGACGTTGTTAACCCGGGCCACGACCGATCCGGTATGGAATTCTTTGGATGAACGCTCATATTTGTTTGGCAAGGTTTTAAGCCGGATGCCCTTCCTGACGCAACCCTCTGCATTTATCCGGGCTTGGGACCGGCCTACAGTTTGCACTGACTTGTGCCACCCATAGGGCTGCATTATTTAAAAAATATCATATTTCTCTGAAAAATATCTCCAGCAGATCGCGTCATCTTTATTCTCCAATTGTTGGCTGGTCAATTTTGGATTTTTTTGTGTGGATGATGCGAACTCATTCTCAACACTACAAATGTGTGATCAGATCATAGATTTTGAAAAGTAAACACACTTGAGAATTTTAGAACTTGCACACTGCCAAAACTCAGACAAGAGCATGCAAAATCCTCTTGGACCCTCCACATCCTGGTCACCAACTCTTCAGAAGCATAATCATCTTTATTTGCCATGAATTTCAGTCATCGTAATCCTCCTGAGACCGGGCCCCTCGGGCTGGATGGCTGCTGGCCGTGGGGGCTCCCCTCAGATGCCCCGTAACTGCTCTCTGGTCCCCCCCACCCCCCCTCCTTTTCGTACCATTTGCAGAGGATGAAAAATTTGCCTGTGAGTATTGTCATATTATCTTTGTACATCTGTTGCTCCACCGTCTGTAGTCAGATATTGTACATTGTTTGCAATAAACTAAACTGACTAATCTGTAAAAAGTGGTGTGGATGTTTCAAGATGCACAATAAGGAGGCACTTGAAGAAAAATGGGCTGAATGGTCGAGTCACCAGAAGAAAGCCATTACTACGCCAGTGCCACAAAAAATCACGGTTATAATATGCCAAACAGCAAAGCAAATGCATTTATATAGTGCCTTTCATACACAAGGTAACTCAATGTGCTTTACATGATTACAAGCATTTAAAAACAGCTGATAAACATTTAATACAAAGAGGTAAACAAAATGCATTTAAATTGGCGTACAGTGCAAGAAATATCATTTAAAAGTGGAAATACTCTAAATAGCATGAGAAAAAATAAGTTCCATCTGAGTAAGTATGCATGCAGGTAATGGAAAAGCAGTCCTCACGTTGCTTTCATGCATACAAAAAAAAAGCATTCTCTATCTCAACTATTGTATTTGTTTTCTCTTCAGGTGAACCACGAGGATGTCAATGGACACCAGCTGCAAGATTATTTAGGCCAAGCACAGTGAAATACAGCAGGCCAACTTGAAGGCAATGGGTGATTTTGATATCAAGGATGGAGAGAGGCTCCCACTGGCGGTCAAAGACATGGAAAGTTACATATACCCTCAAACTATCCAGCACAACCCCAACGGGAGGTATGCTGAATGTGCACAAACAATTTCAATCTGTATGTAATAGTTAATTCATCTCTTTTTTACATCTCTCTGATTAGAGAAACCAGAAGTGTTGTGAAAATCATGCTGAATTCCAAAGTTAAGAAATCATTCATGCCTGACTTTGGAGCAAAGGGTAATGGCAATGCTATTGAAAAGCAAACTTGTGGTTCAATAGGTTGTTGTATGATTGGTGGAAAAAACAACAACCATTGTTCTTTTTTTTGGACCCTGCAGGCATTTTTGGAGGTTTCTTACCCGGGGTGAGGTCAGTGAAATGGCCTGGCATTTTATGATTGGGAGATGGAGGGTACATAATCTATACCTCCATGGCTTTGAGGAACAAGAGCTTCGGTTCAGCACAGCAATTTGCTTGGGCGCATGGCTCATCTGAGTAAGTGTTCACTTTTAAGTCTGTCTGGGTTGCTTTACTGCTCAATTGCTACAGTATGAGCAAATGTTCTATTCAGTACTTATGTATTTGTGTAAAATGACAGCAGCAGACGATCCTTACTGTCATATGAATGTCTTTATTTATGTTGACGCGCATATGTAATAGTTATTGCTATAACTAGAGCTTATTGGGGATGTTAAAATTCTAAATTCATGATTATTTGCAAAAAACAAAGTTGATCAGTTTGAACATTAAATATCTTGTCTTTGTAGTGTATTCAATTAAATATAGGTTGAACATGATTTGCAAATCGTTGTATTCTGTTCTTATTTGTTTAACACAACGTCCCAACTTCTTTGGAATTGGGGTTGTACATTAATGTGGAAAAAATGAACTTAAATGATTATAGCAAATGGCTGCAAGAGAAAAAAAAAAAAGTGAAAAATTTAAGGGGTCTGAAAACTTTCTGTACCCACTGTATATTTGTGTTTGGCACTAAATAAGCTTGATATACAGCTCTTAAATTTGCATTTAAGGTGTATACTTTTCACTTTGCATTTAAGACACATTATAAATAAACATTTGTTTGACTTTGTATTTCGGCAATATTTCTTTTACCTTTTGAGATAATTATCCATCCATCCTCCTCCGCTTATCCAAGGCAGGGTGGCAGGGGGCAGCAGCTGAAGCAGAGAAGCCAAGACTTCCCTCTTCACTCGCGCCAGTCTTCAATCAGATCTTCAATAGATCTCTGGAACTGTGCGAAGTACCATCCTGTTTCAAACGCTCCACCATCATTCCAGTCCCCAAGAAACCTGCAATCTCAGGTCTAAATGACTACAGGCCTGTCGCCTTGACATCTGTGGTTATGAAGTCCTTTGAACGTCTCGTGCTGGACCACCTCAAGAGCGTCACAGGTCCCCTGCTGGACCCCCTGCAGTTTGCCTACCGATCAAACAGGTCTGCGGATGATGCAGTCAACATGGGACTGCATTTCATCCTAGAACACCTTGACAGTGCAGGGACATACGCGAGGATCCTGTTCGTGGACTTCAGCTCAGCGTTCAACACCATCGTACCTGAACTCTTTTCATCCAAGCTTCTCCAGCTCAGTGTCTCACCTGCCATCTGCCAGTGGATTTACAGCTTCCTGACGCGCAGGTGAGGCTGGGAGAGACCACCTCATCCACGCGCAACATCAGCACTGGGGCGCCCCAAGGTTGTGTCCTCTCTCCGCTGCTCTTCTCTCTCTACACGAACGACTGCACCTCAACGAACCCGACTGTCAAACTCCTGAAGTTTGCAGATGACACCACTGTCATCGGCCTCATCAAGGACGGTGACGAGTCTGCATATTGACAGGAAGTGGAGCGGCTGGAGCTGTGGTGGGGCCGACACAACCTGGAGCTGAACACGCTCAAGACTGTAGAGATGATCGTGGACTTCAGGAGGCATCCTTCGCCACAGCTGCCCCTCACGTTGTCCAGCTGCCTTGTGTCAACCGTCGAGACCTTCAAGTTCATGGGAATTACAGTCTCTCAGGCACAGCAGAGGATGTACTTCCTGCGGCTTCTGAGAAAGCACGGCCTGCCACAGGAGCTGCTGAGGCAGTTCTACACAGCAGTCATCGATACAGTCCTGTGTTCTTCCGTCACAGTCCGGTTTGGTGCTGCTACAAAAAAGGACAAACTCCGACTGAAACGGACAATCAAAACTGCTGAAAGGATTGTCGGGACCCCCCTACCCACTCAAACCCTCCACATCCCGGTCACCAGCTCTTCCAGCTCCTTCCCTCAGGTAGGCGCTACCGATCAATGCAAACTAGAACTAGCAGACATTCCAACAGCTTCTTCCCTTTTGCGATCAACTTCTTAAACACCTAACCTACATTTCCATTTCAACATGCTGGCAATTTTTTTACTTGAGTTCGTTGTCACATTTCTGTGGGGCCAATTATATATTACTCGTGCACTCACTGTAGTAGTCTCGCCACGCAGTCTCGGCGCCCTTTGTACAATGGTCATTGCACCGGACTTTTGCAATATTAGTCTTTCGAACTGCTCTAAATTGTTGAGGACTCTGCATCTTTTGCACAATTGTCGAAAAAAAAATGTACTGGCATTACCAGATAACTAGCAACCCTTAATTGCTCAGTGACTGTTTTTTTTTTTTTTTTTTTTTTGTCAAGGTCTTTTTGTCTCAAAAGTGTTCTATCAATTGAATTTCTGTTGTCGTACTCGAGCGGCTCCAACTACCGGAGACAAGTTCCTTGTGTGTTTTTTTTTTAAGATGATTATGATTCCCCAACCACTTCATCCACCTCTTCCAGGGGGATTCCGAGGTGTTCTCAGGCCAGCCGAGAGATGCAGTCCTGGGTTGTCCCTGGGGCCTCCTCCCGGGCGACATGCCCGGAACACCTCAGCAGGGACAGGTCCGGGAGGAATCCTAACCAGATGCCCGAGCCACCTCATCTGGCTCCTCTAAATGCAGAGGCGCAGCGGCTCGACTTTGAGCCCCCGGATGACCGAAGCTTCTCACCCTAATCAGACAAGACAATTATTAATGGTTAGTAAACAGATGTTACACGACTAAAATCTATATTTGTGGCAGCATTTAAGATCTTCGGTATATTGAATCTATCCAACATATGTCACATTTTCTTTTTTCTATTTATTTTTTATTTTTTTGTACATTGCATCTACTGAGATCTAATTAAAAAATTACACCAGAATAATGTACCTTTACTAAATGTCCATGATGACAAATAATCATAATTTTTGGCTGTAGTGTTGGATTAAGTATTGTATACTTAATGCAAACATGGGAAATTTTGCCTATTGGTTACTTTTCTGTGTGATAACTTGAAGGAGAAAAACAATTTTTAGGTGTGTAACGTATTAGATAGATGACATTTAACCTTCATGAACTTTCTTGATAAAACGCAAATACCTAAAAAATGTATCGGTATAAATAAAAAATATATCCATCTGTTTTCTGAGCCGCTTCTCCTCACTAGGGTCGCGGGCGTGCTGGAGCCTATCCCTGCTGTCATCGGGCAGGAGGCGGGGTACACCCTGAACTGGTTCCCAGCCAATCGCAGGGCACATACAAACAAACAACCATTCGCACTCACAGTCACACCTACGGGCAATTTTTAGAGTCTCCAATGAATGCATGTTTTTGGGATGTGGGAGGAAACCGGAGTGCCCGGAGAAAACCCACGCAGGCACGGGGAGAACATGCAAACTCCACACAGGCGGGACCGGGTATTGAACCCGGGTCCTCAGAACTGTGAGGCTGACGCTCTAACCAGTCGTCCACCGTGCCGCCTAAAAAATATATATATATTTAAATTTTCCATTAGCTCTGAATCTGACAAATAAGTTTGAATTTCTTTTTTTTTTTAATACAAAGAGTAGGATAAACTGTTAAGATCCAAAAAGGCAGACAAAATTTACCGTACCTCGCTTTGCTCCTTCAGGTGCCCTCTAAACGAGTGGTTTATTTCTTCATATATTAATGTTTAATTTAATTAATGACATTTAAATTGGAAATGTCTCTTTGAAACAAAAAAAAATGACTTTGGGACATCATTTGATCGGTTATCTGGGCCAAAACAAAATCAAGTTAATCATTTTAAAAACAACAACAAACAAACAATCATTTTGCAGGCCTTATTTTGCGTTCATTAAAGATCTAAATTGCCCGTAGATATTAACGTGAGTGGGAATGGTTATTTGTTTATATGTGCCCTGTGATTGGCTGGCGACCAGTTCAGGGTGTACCCCACCTCTCACCCAAAGATAGCTGGGATTGGCTCCAGCATGCCCGTGGCCCTAGTGAGGATGAACGGTATGGGAAATGAATGAATAAAGATTGGGGGGAGGATGTTAGAAGAAAGACCACAATCTACGACAAAATGTTTTAATAATACAGTCCATAAAGATGTGAAATCCTTGTTGTGATAAAATGTTTCAAACTAGCTTCTCCATGACCTATTTAATATATATATTTGCAAAAATGTATATTGTAGGGAAGTCTCCTCTCCTGCTGTGCGCCACATCACATCAACCGTTCGAGCTTCAAGCTCTCACGGGATGATGAGTTCCTGGGAGTTCCACGCTAGTGTGAAGTGGCATTGACTGAACTCTGAACATTTCTATCTCGCTGCGCATTTTTCTGGTCTTGTGTCGACGAAACGGTGATTAAAAATGTAAGAAACATATAAAGTAGAGTATATCATGTTTTATTTCCTCATCTCTCGCTGTGCTGACTTGTCTGTTTTTTGTGAAAATATCCAACTAGGCATTCTTAGTATTAGCTTCGCGGTTAAATTACCTTGTGTGTAGATCTTATGACGACGTGTATGTGTTAAACCTTAGCTGTTGTCGAATGATGTATAGTTTATGACCAATAGATCGAAACAACCCAATGAGCTATATTGTTTTATCAGTGGTACTCGATCTGTGGCCTGGCAATCAGTGTTATAAATTGTACGTCAAGTTTAAATGCTTTACGTGTTTGCACAGAAATGACGTGTTAACCCCATTTTTTTTGTTCAACCCCTGAGGCTTGACATTAAGTTTAGGCTGACAGCCAGGTCTGACTGTATATAGAGCATTGGACCTTCACCCAACCGAGCCGTGGATGCTGGTCAGTCTGTACAACAGCACCGTCTGCGTGCAGAAACATGAAACACAGATTAAAAAAAATAAGGAGCAGCGACTCGACTCTGAGCCCAAGTATGACCGAGCTTCTCACCCTATTTCTATGGGAGAGCCCAGAGACCATGAGGAGGGAATTCATTTTGGCCAGCTTGTATACGGGATCTTGTTCTTTCGGTCATAACCCACAGCTCGTGACCATAGGTGAGGGTAGGAATGTAGATCGACCTGGTAAATTGAGAGCGTGTTAAATGCGCAATGCATAGTGGGTTAATCATATCTGAGTGTGTGGTCATAGATTGGTCATGGAGGGTAAGGACTGACTCACTGAAGGACTTACAATACTTAATATAATTAATATTACCAAAGTGAGAACTTCGTCTGGTTTCACGTGCTGCACGGCTGATGTCACGGCTGCTGAAAGTAACTCAAAAGTGACTTGTTTATAAGTGAGTTACTTTTGAAATCAAGTCAAGTAACTAAGTTACTTTTCAGCTCAAGTAATCAGTAACTTTTTCAAGGTAACTGGCAACACTGCATAAACTAGGTAACTGGCAACACTGCATAAACCAGTCTGAGCTTGCTGTATGAATAATACGTGTAATTGTTATGCTAAAGGTACAAGTTGAAGCCTGCCAAGTAGGACATAGAGTAATGGAAATCGGCTGAATTTTTGTTGCGTTCGTCATATTCTTGAGGTAATATACCTTTACAGAGAGATATATAGAAAAGATAGAGAGAGAGACAGATAGAGGAGAGAGACAGGGAGAGAAGAGAGATATATAGAAGAGAGAGACAGATAAGAGGAAGAGACAGGGAGCGAAGAGAGATATAGAAGATAGAGGAGAGAGAGACAGATAGAGGAGAGAGACAGGGAGAGAAGAGAGATATAGAAGAGAGAGAGGGTGATGAGTCGGTAGAGCATCAGACATTAATCTGGGGGTCCAGGGTTCGAGTCCCCTGTTCAGGCAACATATTTGCACATTATAGATAGAGGAGAGAGACAGGGAGAGAAGAAAGAGATATCAAATAGAGAGATAGAGGAGAGAGACATATTCTCGATGCACCACACACTCTCACTTACTGACTTTGACCTTGGGACCCTGTTTAGTCAATTGCTCGCTTACGCTTAATTGGCACCTCATCTCCTCACCTCACTACTTCATTGACTGTAGATCCTGGATAGCTCAGTCGGTAGAGCATCAGATTTTTAATCTGAGGGTCCAGGTTTCAAGTACCTGTGCAGGAAACATAATTCTTAGTAAATCGTTCACTAAATTTCACACGGGTACTTTCACTTGAACACTTCAAAACACCCACCAACTTCATCTATGCACCACACTCTCTCATTTTGATCTTGGGTATCTCAGTCAGTATGATACCAGGCTTTTAATCTGATGATCTGTCTTTCAAGTACCTGTTTAGTCAATTGCTCGCTTACGCTTAATTGGCACCTCGTCTCCTCACCTCACTCCTTCATTGACTGTAGAACCTGGAGAGCTCAGTCGGTAAAGCATCAGACTTTTAAACTGAGGGTCCAGCGTTCAAGTCCCTGTTCAAGTGACAAAACTCTTCAGAAGTTGTTCACTAAATATCATGCAGGTATTCACTCGAACACTTGAAAACTTCAAAACACCCACCACGTTCATCTATGCACCACGCACTCTCACTTTGACCTTGGGTATCTCGGTCAGTAGCATACCAGGCTTTTTAATGTGATGTTCTGTCTTTCGAGTAACTGTTTCGTCAGTTATTTCTGCGCTTAATTTGCACCTCACCTCATCTCCTCACCTCACTGCCTCCCTCATTGACTGTAAAACCTGGATAGCTCAGTTCGTAGAAGCACCAGACTTTTAATCTGCCGTCCAGGGTTCAAGTCCCTGTTCAATTTCTTAAGTTGTTCACTAAATATCACACTGGTAATTTTACTCAGAAATTTCAAAACACCCACCACATGTTCATCGATGCACCACACACTCTCACTTTGACCTTAGGTATCTCGGTCAGGAGCATACCAGGCTTTTAATCTGATGTTCTGTCTTTCGAGTACCTGTTTAGTCAATTACTCGCTTGCGCTTAATTGGCACCTCGTCTCCTCACTTCACTCCTTCATTCACCATAGAACCTGGAGAGCTCAGTCGGTAAAGCATCAGATTTTTAACCAGGGTTTAAATCCGTTCAGGTGACAAATTTCTTCAGCTGTTCACTATCACGCAAGTGCTTTCACTCAGACACTGGAACACTTCAAAGCACCCACCACATGATCATCAATGCCAATGCGCCGCACACTCTCACTTTGACCTTGGGTATCTTGGTCGGGACCATACCAGACTTTTTAATCTTGTGTTCTGTCTTTCGAGTAACTGTTTAGTCTGTCGTGCTTAATTTGCACCTCATCTCCTCACCTCACTGCCTCCCTCATTCAATGTAAAGCCTGGATTGCTCAATTGGTAGAGCACCAGATTTTTAATCTGTGGATCCAGGCTTCAAATCCCTTTTCAGGTGACCACAATTCTAAGGAAGTTGTTCACCAAATTTCACACAGGTACTTTCATTTGAACACTTCAAAACACCCACCATGTTCATCTATGCACCACACTCTCTCATTTTGACCTTGGGTATCTCAGTCAGTATCAGAATCAGAATCATCTTTATTTGCCAAGTATGTCCAAAAAACACACAAGGAATTTGTCTCCGGTAGTTGGAGCCGCTCGAGTATGACAACAGACAGTCAATTAACAGAGAACACTTTTGAGACATAAAGACATTGACAAAAAGGGTTGCTAGTTATCTGGTAATGCCGGTACATTTTTTTGTTTTGTTTGTTTTTTTGTGACAATTGTGCAAAAAGATGTCGAGTCCTCCAGCACTTAGAGCAGTTCGAATGACTAATATTGCAATAATCCGGTGCAATGACCATTGTGCAAAGGGCGCCGAGACTTCAAGGAGTGTATGCGGTTTAAAAGTGACGAGTAGTGCAATAATCTGGGACAATGTTGGTTGTGCAAATGTTGCAGATACTCCTCAATCAGTATGCAAATGGAGCAGATGCTACTCTGGCATGAGTGGCCAGTATTGGTCAACAACAGATATGCAAATAATGCAGCGTGGCGAGACTACTACAGTGAGTGCACGAGTAATGTATAATTGGCCCGACAGAAATGTGACAACAAATGTCAAACAATTGCCAGCATGTTGTAATGGAATTGTAGGTTAGGTGTTTAAGAAGTTGATCGCAAGAGGGAAGAAGCTGTTGGAATGTCGGCTAGTTCTAGTTTGCATTGATCGGTAGCACCAACCTAGGGAAGGAGCTGAGAAGAGCTGGTGACCGGGATGCGGAGGGTCCGAGAGGATTTTGCACGCTCTTGTCTTAGTTCTGGCAGCGTGCAAGTCCTCAAGGTTGCGTAGGGGGGGTACCGACAATCCTTTCAGCAGTTTTGATTGTCCGTTGCAGTCTGAGTTTGTCCTTTTTTGTTGCAGCACCAAATCAGACTGTGATGGAAGAACACAGGACTGATTTGATGACCGCTGTCGAGAACTGCCTCAGCAGCTTCGGTGGCAGGCCGTGCTTTCCTCAGAAGCCGCAGGAAGTACATCCTCTGCTGGGCCTTTTTGAGGACGGAGTTGATGTTGGTCACCCACTTCAGGTCCTAGGAGACTGTAATTCCCAGGGAACTTGAAGGTCTCGACGGTTGACACAAGGCACCTGGACAACAGTGAGGGGCAGCTGTGGCGAAGGATGCCTCCTGAAGTCCACGATCATCTCTACAGTCTTGAGCGTGTTCAGCTCCAAGTTGTGTCGGCCGCACCACAGGCTCCAGCCTTTCCGCTTCCTGTCGATATGCAGACTCGTCCCTGTCCTTGATGAGGCCGATGACAGTGGTGTCATCTGCAAACTTCAGGAGTTTGACCGCCGGGTGCGCTGAGGTGCAGTCAGTTCGTGTAGCAAGAGAAGAGCAGCGTAGAGAGGACACACCCTTGGGGTGCCCCAGTGCTGATGCTGCGTGTGGATGAGGTGGCCTCAACCATCATGACCTGCTGTGTCCTGCCGTCAGAAAGCTGTAAATCCACTGGCAGATGGCAGGTGAGACGTTTGAGCTGGAGAAGCTTGGATGAAAAGAGTTCAGGGACGTTGGTTGTTGAA